>NC_086446.1:673900829-674178329 GCF_028390025.1 Pseudophryne corroboree
TGGAAGCTGCAGTGATGCAGCAGGAGGTGTCAGGGGCGCCGAGAGGGGATGGGGAGGGTATTAATTACCTGGCTCCAGGTCTGATGGAGGTGCCCAAAATATTTATTTTTCTGTATTTTTCTGTGAGGGTGTTTGGCCATGCATCCTGTGATTAGGCCACACTGCCTGAAAAGTACCTGGGCCCAGTCTTGCTCTCTACTGCCCTGGGAAGCATCTGATATAAGCAGACACTTCCTGCTGCAGTAGTGATCCATGCTGTGCCCTAGGATGCAGCATTGGATCACATGTGATACCAGTGGCCAGCTGTATGACCCATGGGGCCATCCTCCGATGGAGATCCTCATTTTGGCACCCCAAAATGGCAGCAACACTCCTCGTTTTTGGGAAACAGAGACCTCGCCGCCCCCTCCCTAACCACAAATGGCTGCAGACTGTCAATCTCATGACACCTGCAGCCGTAGGGTGTCCAACTACGCAGAATCCATACTGCACATGCGCAGTATAGGTCCGGTGCATGCACACAACATCATTACTTTGAGGCATGCGACTCACATCATTTAGGGTTCTGAATTAGGCCCAATATGCAGTGTGATAATTATTAGTGTAAACAGTAGTAATAATACAATACCAAGTAAAAATAAATGAACAATATATGGTGTAATATAGAAAGTTCAAGTCCTTTAGAACACTTCCCATTAGTATCAGAATGGCAGCTCGGCTTCCAGTATGCTGATTAGTTAGATCAGTCAGGGAGATACTGTATGAAATGGTAGAGAATGGACAAGTGTCCAATAGTGCAGTATTTTAAAGCAGAGTAGTATTAGGTAAAAAAAAACAGCATGGGTACTAAAAGGATGAGGATAAAAGCTTATTAGTATATTTGTTGGGATCCTGTGTATCACACCCAACACATGGGTGGCTGAAGTTTTTTGGCGGATATAGGTGATGTCTTTTCATAGTCCCTGTAAGGGACAGGTAGTAGTGGGTATAAAACAAATGACTATAGCGTGCTATCATTAGGAATAATGGGAAGGGTAGTGAGTTAGCCATAGGTGACTAAAGTGCTCACTGCTTAAGCAGAAGTCAGTACCAAATAGAAAAACCTTAACGGTTATTTATTTTTATATCTCTTTGTTTTCTCCAGCCCATTCTCAGGAAGAGCAGATGGCCAAGTATTGCGATGTGGAAATGAAAGCAAATCCTCCTGGTTTAGTATTTTATATATAAAGTTAATTTATGGGACATAAAGAAATTAAAAAAACATATATAAGCCGGAAAAGGTTAGATCTTATCTGCATTGTGTGGCTACCATATTGATCCTCAATAGGATCTGGCAGTAGACTGGTGCACCGTATTGGTACCCAAATCAAGTAATACAGATCAGGAAAGGAGGCAGTTACTCAATAGTCCTAAAAAGCATCTATGGAACCAGGGTTGAGGTAGGTACAGTTGGTCCATGTCTACGCATTTTCTTCAGCAGGGAACTTCATTATTAAGTAAAGAAGACACATACATGGCATGACATTTTTGGAGTTGCTCACATTACATCTGCCATATGGCTCAAAAGTACATTGCATAAACATGACTGTGGGCAGCACAAATACTAGCGGCACTCGAGCACCCACAGCACCTATAGAGCTAGCTACAATGGCTGCCACCTATATATACATTGTTGGCCAAACCTTACGATTTTTTTCTAAAAAAAAATCTAAACAGTTTTGGTCTACACAATAATTTTAATGTTAATAGTACAGATAGTTTGTTTTTATACTACATATCCCTTTAAGATTGACAAAAGCATTGATACCCTAATATTGGTAACCCGGTTTATGGCCAACCACTTCAATAGCCACGGATGAGCGTTCTGCACCTGTCTACTGAAAGTTTGGCTAATTCTTCTTTTTCAAACTGTTTCAGTCCTCTCAGATTTTAAGGGTGCCTTATCCCAACTGCTGTTTTCTGATTTTTCCACAAGTCTGCTTTGCGCTATAGATCTGGACCCACTGCTTGTC
This sequence comes from Pseudophryne corroboree, assembly GCF_028390025.1. Taxonomy (NCBI): domain Eukaryota; kingdom Metazoa; phylum Chordata; class Amphibia; order Anura; family Myobatrachidae; genus Pseudophryne; species Pseudophryne corroboree. The sequence continues at coordinate 673,902,842 of NC_086446.1, forward strand.
ACTTCAGATCAGTCCAGCGTCATGTTTTGAATCATAATGAGTGCTTTCTGATGACATGTGCCCATCGCTAGATGGAGCACAGAGGTCCCAAAACTTTACTGAACCTACTATACTATAAACATAAAAAGCTCTAATATAATCTCACCTATCCACAGTACATTCTCCTAGAAAGCTTTTGGATTATTCAGGTATTTGTACCATGGGCCTTAAATGTAACATTACATACAATGGAATCGGCAACATGAGGTTCTCCCAAAAATTATTTTAATCCTGCAGATTGTTCATGATTGGCTATAATCTTGTCCTCTTTCTGGTTTTCATTTTTTTTTCCATGCTCATTGCGATACATAAAGGGACACAAAACAGGAAAATTAATTCTTGTCCACCTTCAAACTTGTAGAATGAGTTATATTTATATTTCAGACACCTGCAGCTCAGATGAGTTCAGTTCCATGGTAAGGGGGGGTATTCAATTAGTACAGTTTTTTCGACCAGTCGGAAAAACTGCACTTTTCGCCCATTTTTAGGTCGAATTTACATTCGATCTATTCAATGCCAGTGCCATTTTTTTGACTGGTAGAAAAATCCGGCACTGGTGAAAACCACATGTATCGGCAAATTCGTCACCGGTACACATGTTTTGTCGAATTTGCAGGGTTTTCGCCCATATTTGGGTCCATTTTCACCCATGCCGATTCGACAAAAAAAAAAAAGTGAAATGGCATGGGCAAAAATGGATTAAAAACAGGCGAAAATGGCAGCAATTGAATACCCAGGGTCGAATTAGTGCCATTTTTTCAACTGAATACCCCCCTTAAGGAGCATTCTAAAAAGTGTCAGTAATTTTCTACTGGCCATTTAACGGATTCCATTGTCTGTATTCTGACCGCTGGCATCCACTGGGATCTCTGTGTGGTATAAGCTAATACGTACTAAATTTATTTTATTTTTGTGTTTTATTTTCACTGTAACCTAAATAAATACATAAGGAAATACATAAGTGGATACCAAAGAAAATTTTTAATTCCAACAAGTTATTGGTAGAAATGGTGCACTAGAGGGCCAATATTTTTAACCACCGATGTCCATACTTAATCATATCATACTTAACTTAGAAAACAACATAAACTCTATCAAAGAATAGAATATATCAATCATTGCTCAAAAGTGCATTATATATTACACAGCACATTTGTTATTATCCCTTGATAATATTGTGCAAACTGCATATGCAGTGGAAAGTGTTGCTGCAACAACATAGACAAAAAAAAAAATCAGTAACATTAAAATAATGACTATAATTTATAGCAATGGAATCAATGGGGGTCAGTAAATCTCTGCTCACAATCCCTGTTTAGGTCTAATGTATGTACCCTCCCGTGGGCAGCAATTCATACAACTGCTTTTGTGAACATGGCAAATCCCAGACTCTATCAACTGTTCCCAAACACTTTGCTAACAATACACTTAAAAATTCTCATTTCCAAATGGTGAGCTGAAGAGGGCGATCTACAGTATAAACTTTGAAATATATGGATTGAAAGTGTAACAGTGTAATTAAAACCGGATAATTAATGAGACAATATTCTTACAGCTACATCTTTAATGAACAAAACCCTTCAGGGCAACATGCACTTCCAGGCTCATTAAAGAAAATAAAGTTGCAAGCCTTGTACTCCTTCCCAGTGTGTTCATAATAAAACCGCAGTATATGCTTTTAAAAGCATAGCTAATGTCATCAACCTTAAATGGATTCTCTGTGAGCATTTGTGGGGTTTAAATATTTAAAATATGAATCTGAATACTTTTATTGGGCGTCTTGGTCTGTCATATTTTAAAATTAAAGGTGTGCAATAATCTATTAAAACAGAACAAAGTGCTGCAATTAACTGAACATAATATAGTATATGTTGAACAGTGATAATTCAATCCATTCTCCCGAAGTTAAAAACACCAAAACTTTAAGGCTTTAAACCTGTAACTTCTCCAAGCACTCCGTGATAGTGAGGGATGCCTGTTGTATGCATACCACGCAAGGTCCAAATCAAACCAAACAATAAAAGCAAATACAAATCTCATTACATGGTTTCACTCACATCTGTTGTATTAACAATCTAACTAAAGGGCACCTTATTTGAATCTATGAACCTTATTGTATTTGTCTTTGCCTCCTACGCATCAAGATTACCAGTTTTGAAGTGTGGCCTCATGTCCTCTAGACACTCCTAGATCCTCCAGCAATGTGTTTCAACAATCTGTCTTTCATAAGAGCCTTGAGAAATACTGATTGTTGAAATGCATTGGGTCACAGTGGACATTACACCACTGTGGAGAAAAACAATTAAATATCATGGAACCTTTTAATGACTTGAGAATTGTGCTTATCAAACCAACAAGTCTGGTAATGGACAATGCACATTCTAAGTGGGGGATCGGGTTGCTTTATTTCATATTTATTTGTACGTGTTCCACTGTCATTTGGATAGTTTACATGTCTAAAGGGTAATGTGCCAATGGCTGAAAAACCAACCTGGTTTTGCATTTTAAATTATTGCCTCTTTAAAAATTCGGGCAGACTTATTTTTATATATACAGAATTCCGGGAGGACCAGACTACCAGCTTTGACTCTGATGGATCAAGTCCAAGGACCTTGCTAAACAATCCAATCAGTAGTAATGGTGGGTGATTTAAATAACAACTTATGTTCCCTTTTAGAAATCAATTTGAGTGGCCAATTAATTGTGTCTACTCTTGGTTGTTTGTTTTTGGTTCTCTGGTTCTACCTGTCTCCATAATGTATAGATCCTTACATAACTGCAAATTGAAGATAGCCCTAATAATTGAGAAATGCAGCTGGAACAGGGAGAAATCAGGATGTAATCCTTTCAAAATACGTAGTTATGTAAATGTCCTGCTTTTGCAGTCTAAAAAAGTAACCTCAAAAACTGCCAAAATCCACCACACTATGAAAACTCACTACACTAGCTATATGCCAGTCATAGAGAATATAAATATGACAGCTGCATGACAAGATTTATCATTATGATTCCTATCACACCTTCCAATCTATAATGATCAAACACAGGATATCAGTTTTAAAAATATGCCCTAAAGCTGTTTTCATTATTCAAATAGGGAAATACATACACACATTAGGTGCTTCTTTAGCAATCCCAAATATATTTCAGAAAACCTACTCTCATGGAACTAGAAAACCTAAGGCACTCTGTGATGGAGCAATATAAGCACTTAATGGGTGTTCATCACTGACATAAATTACGTCAATCATTTAGGACTTTAGGAGCCCCCTAGTGGTAGTGTAGACCCTAGTTAAAGTTATAACGTGTATATATGACATTTGTGATAATTACATAGGTTCCATTAGATGTTGGTGTAGAGTTGTGTAAAATCACAAAATTCCTTATCAATGCTTTCTGGATCTGCTCAGTGGGGGTCATTCCGAGTTGATCGCGCGCTAGTTATTTCTTTCAGCCATGCAAACGCATAGTCGCCATTCACTGGGGAGTGTATTTTAGCTTTGCAAGGGTGCGAACGCCTGTGCAGCCGAGCAGTACAAAAACAGTTTGTGCAGTTTCTGAGTAGGTCTGAACTTACTCAGCCGCTGCGATCACTTCAGCCTGTCCAGTACCGGAATTGACGTCAGACACCCGCCCTGCAAACGCTTGGACACGCCTGTGTTTTTCCAACCACTCCCTGAAAATGGTCAGTTGACAATCCAAAAGGGTATGCAAAGCTGAAAGGGGGTGCAGGGAAATCAATATGTTAGCTTAATTTGTTTAATCCTGAGCACAAATGGGCATCAGTCCCCTTCTTGCTCAATGGGCAGCATAAACGGTGTAATGGTTAGCATTACCGCCTCACAGGTCATTTGTTTGATTCCCATCATGGCCGTAACTGTGTGGAGTTTGTATATTCTCCGCGTACTTGCGTGGGTTTCCTCTAGGTACTCTGGTTTCCTCCCACAATCCAAAAATATACTGACAGGTTAGTTGGCTCTCAACAAAAAAAAATAACTCTATGGTGAATGTGTGAGCATGTTCATGCGGTAGGGAATATAGATTGTAAGCTCCACTGGGGCAGGGACTGATGTGAGTGGCTAAATATTCTTTGTAAAGAATATGGAATATCTGTGCGCTATATAAATAACTGGTAATTAATCAATAAATAATAAAATGTGCTAAAATGTGTTATTTTGACCCTATATTTAGTGATGAGCTGGGTTCCTTCTAAGCGAAAATGTTATAATGCAGTATGATTATCAACCAGAAGTTTTGTTTTGTTTAACAAATAGTTCAAGCAAAAAATACAGTATTTCAAAGGGCATACACCAATTGTTCTGTTTCTTGTTATTTTGTTATATATGCTACATTTAAGTGACAAATTATTTGCCCAAATTTTAAAAGTAAGATTGCGACGGCCGGTTCCACCCACAGAACATTTGCGCTCTGTGCCACGGCCACACCGCCCTAGTTACGGCCCTGTGGCTGATAAATAACTGGATGCATTTTGTGCCAAAATCGCAGGCACAAAATGCACCCGAAAAACAAACAAACAACCCTTGTATTTTGCAGAGCTGCAAGGAAACAATTACAGCAATAGTATCAGTGGTAAGGGTCTTAAAGCAATCAGCCAATCATAAGCTGTTGCCAACAGTCATCATTGTCAGTCCATGGGGGAGGTGTAGCACATCTTCTAAAGATTAGAGGAGTTGCTCACAGCAACTAACCAGCTTCTATAATTTTTTTAGAATGTACTTGGCAAATGCTGTCTAGACGCTAATAGGTTGCCATAGGCAACATCATTACACCTCTCTATGTGCAAGTGGCATAAATTCATACCAGACGCCCTGGGGAAAATAGAAGGTAGTACCCCCCAGTGGCTCCAGCTTTGCACATGTTCTGACGATCCTGCGTCTTACCAATGTAACATCTGGGTGAATAAAGATTCTTTATTGCAGCTAATTGTGGCGACAAAGAATCTTACTGAACCAACATAATGATGGATTCATATGAAACGTGTGTGCCTGTAGTGCACAAATATTGGTCAGATTAAATTTTACATTATGATTTAGAGATGAGCTAGGCCTAACTCCAGGGCAGGCCCGGTGCTACCCGCTAAGCAAAGGGATGCAGAGCAGATAGGCGCCAGGCAGGAGAGGCGCTGTACCTGCTCTGCATCCCTGCTGCTGTGCCTGGGCCCCCTGCTGCTGTCGGCCGCTGTGCCTGTCACTGCATGACAGCAGCGGCGTCGGCAGCTGAAAGCCTCCTATCCCCCTCCCCTCCTGTGACAGATCGGATGGAGAGGGTGGAGCTACACTGATGGAGGGGCGGGGCTAAATTGGTGGAGGGGGCGGGGCTACATGGGACCATCAGACTGCAGTGCCACAGAGCACATGCTGCTTCAGATCCTGCCAGCCAGGGAGAGTAAGTGAGAAAGTGTGTGTGTGTGTGTGTGTGTGTGTGTGTGTGTGTGTGTGTGTGTGTGTGTGTGTCTGTGTATGTTTGTGTGTGTGTGTATTTATGTATGTGTATGTGTGGGGGGGAGGGTGTGTGTGTGAATAAACTGCACTTCTGTGGGCGCTACTACTGGGGCGTTACGTGCAAGCTGCACTACTACTGGGGCGTTACTACTGGGGCATTACATGTAAGCTGCATTACTACTGGGGCATTACTACTGGGGCATTACGTACAAGCTGTGCTACAATTGGGGCATTACTACTGGGGCATTACATGTAAGCTGCATTATTACTGGGGCGTTACTACTGGGGCGTTACATGTAAGCTGCATTACTACTGGGGCGTTACATGTAAGCTGCATTACTACTGGGGCGTTATGTGTAAGCTGCGCTACTACTGGGGCGTTACGTGTAAGCTGCGATATTACTGGGGAGTTACGTGTAAGCTGCACTACTACTGGGGCGTTACGTGTAAGCTACGCTACTACTGGGTTTATTATGTGTAAGCGCCGCTACTACTGGGGTCATTATGTGTAAGCGGCGCTACTACTGGGTTTATTATGTGTAAGCGGCGCTACTACTGGGGTCATTATGTGTAAGCGGCACTACTACTGGGGTCATTATGTTTAAGTGGCGCTACTACTGGGGTCATTATGTGTAAGCGGCGCTACTACTGGGGTCATTATGTGTAAGCGGTGCTACTACTGGAGTCGTTATGTATAAGCGGCGCTACTATGGGGGTCGTTATGTGTAAGCGGCGCTACTACTGTGGCGTTATGTGTAAGCTGTGCTACAACTGTGGTGTTATGTGTAAGCAGCACTACTACTGGGGGCATTTTAAATGGGGGTACAATTGTATGGCCATGCCCCTTCTTTGTGAGACCATATCCCTTTTTCAACATGCACTGTCCCTTTGTAATGTATGGGAGGGCGCAAATTTATAGTTTGCAGGGGGGCGCCGAACACCCTAGCACGGGCCCTGCTCCAGCGGTAACTAGAGTGACTGGATAATATATAAGGTACACATGCCAGGGTTCTGTCCGGGGACCAGAGTACCAGGCAGGTCTATCCACACACCCCAAGTTTGGTCATGCTCCCTCCATTGACACTTATTCATGTTGAGCATTAATACATCCTTTTACACCAAGGACACTCTTCATTATATATCAGAACACAATATTTCTTGGTGTTCCTGCCAACTCTAAATCTTTATGCACATTTTAAATCCCCAACCAACACCCTTGCAGCATAACATGAAGGATCATTCCCAGTTGATCGCTCGCTAGCTACTTTTTGCAGCCGTGCAAATGCATAGTCGCCGCCCACTGGGGAGTATATTTTAGCTTTACCTGTGCAGCCAAGCACTACAAAAACAGTTTGTGCAGTTTCTGAGTAGGTCTGAACTTACTCAGCAGCTGTGATCACTTCAGCCTGTCCGGTCCCGGAATTGACGTCAGACCCCTGCCTTGTTAACGCTTGGACACGCCTGCATTTTTCCATCCACTCCCTGAAAATGGTCAGTTGACACCCATAAACGCTGTCCTCCTGTCATTCTTCTTGCGATCGTCTGTGCGAATGGATTCTTCGTTAAATCCATCGGCCAGCAACGATCCGCTTTGTACCCGTACGATGCGCCTGAGCATTGCGGTGCACACGCATGCACAGTAGTGACCTGATCGCTGTACTGCAAAAACCATCAGCGTGCGATTAGGTCGGAATGACCCCCATGGTTTTGCCAATGTGCTAAATTGCACTCTCCAGCTGGATTTACTCCTAAATCTGACTGAGGTTCATTGATTTTGTATAGTTTAATTGTGAGAAACTGTAAATAAAAGGAAAATATGCTGGAGATAATTATCGGCAGTTATATATTTATTGGTTATCATTCAGAATGTAAACTATAATAACATAACAGGGTTATTTATTTTATGAAAAAAGGGAAAAAAATAAACAGTAACCAGTAGAAACCAATCAACAATTCAGAATCATTGATATGCAAATAGATAATCAAGGCAATTAATTGATTGGCTGATAAGGGTTAGTGCACATTCACTTTTTTGCACTTTCAGGTATATTATTATATGAACAGATAAATGTAGGTGTGGTACAAGGAATGGTGCTAGCCAGTTGCAATAGGAAATATGGTCACAATTAACAATTTAAAAGTGTCGAAATTTATTGTGAAAATTTAGAAATATAATCATAAATATTTGTGGCACAGTTATATGCAGGATGTAATATTTGTAAAACAATAAAATATGTATGTATAAAACCAGTAAGCAAAAAAGTCCTTCCCAAGCAAAGGGATCAGGTAAGCATACAATAAGAACAACAGATAAGACTGTATAAGGTACAAGTGTAGCATAGCACCTCTTTAATAATAATGGAGTCCTACGGGAGGTTAGGAGGGGGAGCGGCAGGTCTCAAAGCGTACAGAGTAGCCCGGACTTACCCTGTGCTAGCTCCCTGATCTTAAGTCCTGTGCCGGTAGGTTTCCCTCCTCCAATGGTATAGGGGTGCTGGCACCGACGCGTTTCGGAACCTGCATGGTTCCTTTTTTAAAGGCATGTCTTGAAATCACTGCATTCATGAACAGTGATGGATAGATATCAGTAGAGAGTAAGATTTCAGAGATTTTAGTTAAGGTTGGGATGAGCACAGGAAACAGAGCTTTACTGATTTGTGAGGTACAGGATCAAAAATAGAGGCAGTAGAGTAGGAGGATGAGAAGAGTGATGACACTTCTTAATTTGTTGACTCAAATGAAGAGAAGATGCCAGAGGGTTCAGGTGGGGAATTGAGCAGGTCACTGGCTGAGGAAGAGCATAACAATTTTTGGAGAATATGCACTGACTTATGACAGGTCATCATTATTGGCGTGTATGTCCACTTGCCCTGAGTAGCTGCAAAAGATACAACTCCTAATAGGTGACTACCATTATTTCTGCAGGTCTGCATGACCTGCATTTGAGTAAACACGTCCTTACTGTACAGTTTGTGTCCTACATTAGATTGTTTCTTCTCTTCCCATTCCATCACTACAGGCACAGGTAGGCATAATTGGCAGAATTGTCCCAGCCTGCATGGGTGAATATGTGTGTGCCCACTTTGTGGACATACACTAACCAATATCAAGATAGGCTGCACAAGCTTGTGTAGGAATTATGCAGACTTATATGCAGCCCACAGCCAGTGAAGATTCATGGGATAGGGAATGTTGTGCTGTATTTCAGCACATTGCCCAGGGCAAAGGGTGCTCGGTATACTTGCTGACTTTCAATGTCTACCAGGAGGTGACAGATTGGAGGCCACAATGTGGCAGGTACAGAGAGATGTGGTGATGTGTTTCACCATGATACAGGTTGAGTATCGCATATCCAAATATTCCGAAATACGGAATATTCCGAAATACAGAATTTTTTGTGTGAGAGTGAGATAGTGAAACCTTTGTTTTTTGATGGCTCAATGTACACAAACTTTGTTTAATACACAAAGTTATTAAAAATATTGTATTAAATGACCTTCAGGCTGTGTGTATAAGGTGTATATGTAACATAAATGAATTGTGTGAATGTACACACACTTTGTTTAATGCACAAAGTTATAAAAAATATTGGCTAAAATGACCTTCAGGCTGTGTGTATAAGGTGTATATGTAACATAAATGCATTCTATGCTTAGATTTAGGTCTCATCACCATGATATCTCATTATGGTATGCAATTATTCCAAAATACGGAAAAATCCCATAACCAAAATACCTCTGGTCCCAAGCATTTTGGATAAGTTAGACTCAACCTGTAATGTAGTTTGCTAAGAATCACATCATCACAATCTGCCCCAGGCACACCACTGGTGTAGTGAACAGGATCTGGGAGGGTGGGCTACTCACTTGGGAATTCTGGGAAACTCACTGGAATTCAGGAGTCTCACAGACATTCTCAGAGAGTAGGTAAGCATGGTGTGTGTTGTTGCTTGAACTGCATCACAAAGATAATGGTGATTTTGTGGAATCATATGACAAAGGAACTTACAGGTCATGGAAAAAGCATGCAGAACATAATGCATATTAGTATATTGTGATACTGATTCCACCACTGTCCTAATGTCACCACTACTGGTCCTGGACACTCTCACAAGGCCCTAAGTGATTGCAGAGATGACTGAATGCTAGCCGGCCTCAACTGCCCCATATTGCGAGTTGTACACACTAACCTGTATGCTTGGTTTCATAGCAAACATCATAATCATTGCACACTTGTACCAGCCTTATTCCTTATTCTCTTATTCTTGCCATCCAGTAACACCAAGTAGGAGCAACCATAATGCATACAATTCTGCACTGCCTGACGTTTACACTTGACTCCAAGCTCTGGGCCATGCACATCAAAAACACATACTGTATGATACAACCACAAAAAAGACTTGCGTTTACATCTGCCTCAGCCATATATTGTTTTACTTAAGGTGTGTACACACGGTGAGATCCTTGCTATGCCCGATATTCATTTTGCAATTTCCCCTGAACTCCCCGGAGCCCAGCACCACCGATTTTGACAAAGTTTTCTTGAGATATGAACTATGTGTGCTTACGATTTTGGCTTATGTGAGATTTTGGCTTATGTGAGATGTCATTGACATGTAAGATGAACTAGATAGTACACCGATCTAGCATGGATTGACTTGCCTGCACAGTCTATCTTTTCTTGCGATACCGACCTGGCGGGACCGCGCATCGGGATTGAATCGGCATCGCAAGTGGCATAACACCTTGCGATTTGCACTAACTTTTCTTACGATTTTGACTATATAGTCAAAATTGAAAGAAAAAATCTCACCGTGTGTACACACCATTAGTGTTTATAACAAATTCACACAAGTCAATGACTGGCTCACATTACTAGTTATATAAAACGGAAAATAATCACCTCACTGTAATAAGCACAAATGTTCCCTTTGAGAGTAATGCATTTAGTGTGCTTTATATAATATGGTAATCAAAGAATTATGGTTGGTAATGTAAAAAACAACAACCACCAGCAATTATTCTGTCTTTTGCAAACCTATGTGGAATAAAAGTTATTATGCCAACACTTTACAATGTGCGTTGACCTTCATGAACAATTTAGCCACCGTAATGGATCAGTTTGTCTTCTGTCTGTTAATTCTGAGCATTTTATAAGAATATGAATAATCAAGTGAAGACTGAGTGCTGACATAATTCAGATTGGATCACAATTGGATTGAATTCGGCTAATCAAAGAGTGAAAGTTGTTAATTTGTACAATCATCTATTATGACCTGGCCCAGTTCTTGCGGCTTCTCTGAACTCAAACATCAAAGTCAATCTTGCCATTCATTGCAAAGTTTTCATTCTCAGTTCTCAGTTTATGATATAGGTGGTGGTATACATTTGAAGATATTACAGACTAACACATTGGCTTCTGCCTTAAATGGTTACAATTTTAATAGTTTTGAACAACATATTGTGGAGCTGATTCTGCATCCATGCCTTCATCTTTTGGTAGTTTATAATCTGCGACTTTATGCAAATGGCGCTAAAAGGCCCTTCCCTGGTGTACATCCATTCTATAAATGGACAAGACCCTTTCACAGTGTCCATAGATGCTGAAATACAGATTGGTGCTTCTTTAGTCTTACCATCCGTCGCAAATTTATGGCAGGAGCAGTTTCTCCAATGTGAGCAGCTGAGAGTCTATGTACATAACTTTTACCGACACACATGCAACAGGCCCATAACACTCCCATAAAGATGAGCCATCTCTGTGGGTGCGCTAAGCCACCTCCCTGCCACTGCCGAGAAAAACTCATAACTAAGACACATTTGCAGTATCAAAAAAATCACTCCACTGTGTCCAACATCGGCAGTGCATCCGCCCTGTATCTGAGTTAAGATTGGAAATTGTTAAAAATACTATACAATGTAACCATATACTATACAATTTAAACTCAAAGATGATTAAACTGGATCAAGTATATTCTATGTTCACTGGGCTTGAATTGTGCGCAAACTTTTATTCTAATATAATGTTTGTGGTTTTTGTTTTCAAAGCAAATCTGATGAATACTCTTTTTAATCACTTTGAAACAATTCTGAGCTCCCCTAACACATCTTTACAGTAATGCATGTGATGGATAGCATGAATGTGGCCTCCATTTAAATAATACCAGTTAAAACTCACATTTACATCAATAAATTGGCCCCAGTTGCAATAATATTCCTATTTGAATCAGGCAGTTGAGTTGTCCCAATACGGAGTATGAGTGGCCCATAAAATCAATGAGATCATTATGGCTTCAGACCAGTAGGGAGAAGAGGCAGCCCTGTAATCATCTAATTTTGGACATTGTTTATAATTCTTTGCCTGAGAATAATTGAATTGATTCTCCATGCATGTCAATTTAAGGAGGACTGGAGACTACATATTTTTGCTAAATATATAGACATTTAATGAATATCACAATGAAAATAATTTCTGTGTATATTAATGTTCATTCTTTTTTTTTTTTTTTTTTTGACTTTTCATAGGACACCAGCAGTATTGTCTCTAGTTTTTAATCACTCATTTACAGCACATATAATTCTGCTATTGGTAACACAATGCAATAATGAGGTATGTCAGGAACAACCGCTAGATAAATAACACAGTATAGCTTTTTGGTTAATTAGCAAGACAATGACAAAGTTTCTTATTCAAAATCAATAAGATAACAATATATCTTCTTCACTGAAAGAGGGGTGAAAAAAAACCGTTAAAAATACTAAGGAGCACTAAGCAAGCTGTTGGGAAATTTCTCTCCCTTAATAATGTATTGATTCTATATCCATTGCTGATGAGACTAGATGTATAGAAAAGTAATTATTGTACATGTGTCTAGAGCGTTTCTCAATTTTCACTGTAAATGAGATGTGGTCAGGCATCACTAGTCTGACTTAGATTCATTACGGCATCTGAAGTGTTTTTGAAAAGTTCCTCAACCTGGTGGCAAGTCAGCATTGTCCACTGGCTGATTTGCAGCCACAAAGGTTAGGATTCTGACATGGAATTGATGCCTTTTAACCATTTAACCATTTTTTAATGATTTATAAGAAAAAGTAACAAGTGATTTAGAGTTAGGCTTAGCTGTAAAGATTATTTAGGTAGATGGTCGGTATTCATTATAAGAAAAATGCTATAGCACTGTATAAGATATTGTTCTTCTTTTATTATATAAGTAGCTCTGATCCCCAGAATTTGTTTCTGTTCAGTTTTATAAACACTTTTACATTTACATTGCGAGATGGGTTTATAGTTTTCCTTCTGGTATCAATGCTTTTGGGTACACCACATTTTTTTGTCTTCCCACCTCCACCTTCTGTCAGTAATTTTAGTTGATTGTTTTATGGTTATTTCAGTCAGTTATTTCAGGTCATTGACTTGAGATCCGGTCAGCATACCAGTGTAAAACACCAAAAAGGTGTCAGGATTCTTACACATCAGGATGCCACTATCAGTATTTTAACTGCTGGCATCCCAAGTGCTGGGAGCCCCAATACCATCCCAAATAATTATGGTTATTACTGTCAGTTATTACAGATCATTAAAGTTTTCATCCATATCCATCCAGTAGAAGGCCCAGAGAAGGCTCCCTGGGTAAAAGTTCTGACTGGCGCATTCTTCTTTGAAGTCTGACTGACCCTCCAACCACCTAGTATGTAATCTGGGATCCAATATTACCACTCTGTGGAATTGTCTCTCAAATCCCTCCAGTGGAAGGCCAAGAACAGCCTCCCTGGTCCAGAGTTCTGCCCGGCAAATTCTGCAGTGAAGTTCAACTGGGACCCTAACCTTAAAACCTGGCCAGGATCCAACTGGACCACCTTGCATTGGTTTCATCCCAGTAGGTGCAGGGGTGTCCAAATTCATAACTGGACAAATGAACAGACCAATCATTTTTTAGATAAATTTATGGCCCTGGCCCCAAAAGGGGTAGATTTTTTTAGTTTAAAACCTGACAGTATTTTAAGTTGGATAGTGAAGGGTATATGTACCAAGGGGGTATTCACGATTGTTAGCAAACCAAAAAAGTAAGCAAGTGAAACAATGCTGCACTGCAGGTGGGGCAAATGTAACATGTACAGAGAGATATAGATTTGGGTGGGATATATTGTTTCTGTGCAGGGTAAACACTGGCTGCTTAATTTCTAGACTGCAATTTAGATTTCAGTTTGAACATACCCCAACCAAATCTAACTCTCTCTGCACATTACATCTGTCTTACCTGCAGTGCAACATGGTTTTGCCAAATTGCTTACCCTTTTGGTTTGCTAACAACTCTGAATTTGGCCTCAAGTTTGATCCAGATCCATCCAGCCATGTAGGAGCCTATAAAAAAAAAAAATATACATACATATTTTCACTTTTATATATAGATAACACTATTATGTGACAGCGTATAGATGTTTTATGCACTTTGCAGTAATGCATCTCTCCTGTAAAGTTAATAGACAGCATTAAATTCTTCCAATTTTCAATCCCTAAACTATGACTCCACGCAAACCTAAAAAGCATTGTGTTTTACTTGGAGAAATGTAAATGTAAAATAAAAGTCTCAGAGGGAAATTAAGAGAATTGTTTCAACATTGACCCATCTTTCAATGCCTTATAAGTTAAGGTATGATAACTTGAGTAATTTATAGGCACCTGTTTTGAGAAAAGATGCCATCTGGGGCAGGGGAAGGGGGGATGAAGGCAGTCATTTTTGACTGCTGGAGTTGAACAAAAAGATAGATACAGGTTGAGTATCCCATATCCAAAATGCTTGGGACCAGAAGTATTTTGGATATTGGATTTTTCTGTATTTTGGAATAACTGCATACCATAATAATATATCATGGCGATGGGACCCAAGCCTAAGCACAGGATGCATTTATGTTTCATACTGTATATACCTTATACACACAGCCTGAAGGTAATTCTAGCCAATAGTTTTAATAACTTTGTGCATTAAACAAAGTTTGTGTACTTACATGCAATTCATTTATGTTTCATTTACACATTATACACATAGCCTGAAGGTCATTTAATACTATATGTTTAATAATTTTTTGTATTAAAGTTTGTTTACATTGAGCCACCTGAAAACAAAAGTTTCACTATCTCACTCAAAAAATTCCGTATTTTGGAATATTTGGATATGGGATACTCAACCTGTACTGGCAAAATTCATCAAGGAATGAACCTATAAATTTGAACTCCCATATTTTAATCACAAACAAGCAAATACATATGACAATGTTAAGTGTTCAGGCAAGCTCTCTGTTTGATATGAAAGAGCGTCCGGGCAAATTTGTATTTACACTAAACTGCCTGTGATAAAACAAAATGGTTGGCATCTGGACAGCCTAAGACAGCCTGTCATGGGAAGTCTATAGAAGTGTTCATTCACAGGGAATCAATTACCAGAGTGAGGTGTGATTCCATCTCTTGGGCATCTCATCACTGAAGAAACCAGACTTTTTAAGTGTGCTGGTCTCTGTATTTTGAAGTTTGTTCATATATATTCATTGTATATCAGTTTATTATAACTATTTTATTGTATGTAAGCATTGTGGCTATATTTTCATATTAAATCAGAAATGTAATACTGCCCTGAGTCTGTGTTCTTACAATCTCACATACTGAATTCTAGCTTGGTATTTTTTAATGTTACTGTACATAGCAAAATGCAGGGGAGAGTGTTGGGGCAGATGTATTAAGCCTGGAAAAGGGATAAAGAAGTGATAAAGCAGTGATAAGTGCAAGGTGACAATGCACCAGTCAGCGAGTCCTAACTGTAATTTTTCAAATCCGTAATGATTGGCTGTTGCGTTATCACCTTGCGCTTATCATTGCTTTATCACCTCTTTATCCCTTCTCCAGGTTAATACATCTGCCCCATTATTTCTGTTTTAAATAACTTGTGGAAATCTATTGAGAAGCAGAGAGAACTGAAGAACTCCCTAAGGGGGTGTAGTACGGTATGCCGGCGCTCGGGCTCCCGGCGACCAGCATACCGGCGCCGGGAGCCCGACCACCGGCATTCCGACAGCA
Source organism: Pseudophryne corroboree (assembly GCF_028390025.1). Lineage (NCBI taxonomy): Eukaryota > Metazoa > Chordata > Amphibia > Anura > Myobatrachidae > Pseudophryne > Pseudophryne corroboree. Next base: position 673,918,411 of record NC_086446.1, read on the forward strand.
TGGTGAGCGCAAAGGAGGGAGAATAGCTGTCGGTATGCTGGGTGTCGGGATTCCGGCGCCGGTATACTGTGCGCCGGAATCCCGACATTCGGCATACTGAATACCACCCCTTTAAGGGGTGAGTTATTGAATGAAATAAAGAAAGTGAAGGGGAAGGGGGCAGGTAGATGACAAATATTTTTTTTTATAGGTGTTGCAGGAAGATGTGAAGAGACTAGAGCTCTTGTGGCAATCCCACCTGTAGTTTTACCAGTACTGTAACCTCCAGGTTCAGTAATAATGCAGAAAATAAGTTACAGATATAAAATTATTTTTTGTTTAAGGAACTTCATTGCCCTCTCCCCCTTTTATAATATACTTACAGGATGTTTGATAGTTAAGGTGTGTTACACATTGGAACCTTTATTTCTCTATTTCTATTTTTTTAAAGGGTTACAGCTCTAACGGATAACAATATTTCCTCATATAAAAATAAAAAGAGCAAAAAGTGCCAATTTGGTCCATTATCATAAAGATTTAATATAACAAAAAATAAGGAGCAAAAAAACAATCTTTATAGCATGTAGCTAATAACTTGTTTTTGCTCCTACCATATTGTGGCTTCTTTAATCACATGTTATAGGACTCATTGTTACAACCCTTAAGACAGTGGGATACACAGGAAAACCCATGGTTCTCAATCATAGTAATCTCTCTCTGGCTTGAGCTTCTCTCACCAATGTGTTTCAATAACTAAATCTAAGATCTTTGTCAAGGTGACCTGAAAAAGTGAAAAATTTCATTGGAAGTCTATCTTTATATTTCGACACACCTTTGTGAATGCTGATTATTTTACAGGACCAAAAAGCTATACCTTAATACACTTAAATTCAAGCCGCTGCGGCCGCTGTATGTAATCCTTACCCTACGTACTTTTTACACAGTTAGCGTACAAAAGCCTGTACCCTGTACGCACTTTGCGTACTCACGCCGCGACGGACGTACAAAGTACACGCAGTGCATACACACACGGACACATTGAGAGCACAATGCAGCTACATGTGTGATAGAAATACACCTTAAACCTTAGCAGGAAATGGGACACAACACCAATTGTATTTCAAAAACTATGTTGGGGTCCAACCCACCAACGTTTTTTTACTAGCAGGGGGTTACAACAATGATACAATACAATAAGAGAAAAAGGCTACAGTCAATGGTACATATGTTTGTTCGCCTGCGCTTCCTGGTCCGGTCCTCAGTCATCAAGGTAGCTGACCTTCAGAGATTGTGTGTGACCGGGCCTGCAGCTGGCTTTTTATACATTTGTCCAAAACCTAACACAATGGAAACTGTAATCTCTTCATCTATTGGTCACTGGGATGGTCATTTACAGTACAGGAGAGGTCATAGGTCGGTTTGAATAGGTGGGCGATGTCTGGTCCAGGTGCACTTGTAGTTGGTCTCCACTGGGTTCCCGCCGAATATCAGGAGTACAGTAAATACAGTTGATATTAATATTCTGCTCCTGCGCATAGCTATTCACAGGAGCGTGCGATCTTCCGCAAACCAACACCGGAATATTGCTCTAAAAATACCCTACAGCTGGATACCAAACACCACCTCCTAACCTAATTCTTTCCCCTCATATCCTGTAAAGGTGAATCCCTTTGTTATTATACCCTTTAAGCAAGTGTAACTCGCTGGTGTGGTGCATGCTGACTATGTGTAAATCGTGCACTATGTGTATTAAATATGTAATGTGTTTTTATGGCTTTTCCATGCGATCACAAATACTACCGTAATTACTCATACCACGCGTTAATACGCAGGACCGCGTGAGCAACTTGCGAATATGTGCACGCACGGCAGAACAAGTACGCGCATGGAGGCCATCTGTGTGTAGTTTGTACATGATGTGTGTACTGCAATATTTTCGACTTCGACACCTTTAAACATCAATTTGTTGAAATTTGACTTTAAAACGGGAGAAGTGAAGATCCCTGATTGAAGGAAGTTTATGATCTTCATATTTATAAACTTTTATCTGCTACTGTTTTCTGAGTGCTCACTGATTGTTGAGTGTTTTTTTGTATATTGGGGGACATTTATTAAGCAGTGATAAGAGCGGAGAAGTGAGCCAGTGGAGAAGTTGCCCCATCAACCAATCAGCAGCTCTGTATAATTTTATAGTATGCAAATTACAGATGTTACTTCAGTGCTGATTGGTTGCCCTAGGCAACTTCTCCACTGGCTCACTTCTCCGCTCTTATCACTGCTTAGTAAACGTCCCCCTTAGTCTGTTTCTGCTCCAAGTTCTGAGCCTAATTTAGAGCAGTAGTTTGTGGGACGTTTTGTCTCAATTGCAGTAGATGCTGCATATGAAAGTAGAGGAAGTGACAGTGCAGCAGGATAAGGAACTAACAAAGCACAATGTAAAATGTGGGTGTTAATATTTTGTCAATTATTTTCTCCAGAGACCACTGTGGTGTTGTCAGCTCTTTTTATGAACCTTGGAACAACAGAGCTAGACTAGTGGTTTCTGTTAGTGAGTTCAAAATTAAAACTTATTACAGATATTCGTCCTTAATGAAAATATTTTTTGTGTTGACCTGTTTGATGATGACAGTCCCAAAGTAGGAGCTTTAACCCTGCGCTGAGATGGGACATGCAAACATTTTGCTATACAAAGACAAAAGTTAATTAACATGATAGCTGTTTCTCAGGCAGAGTTCCTATTCAGCTATATTAATTGGTAGCACAATAACATCCCAATAGCAAATGATTTCCCAACAATGGGGGTAATTCAGACCTGATCAAATTTGTTAGCAGTTGGGCAAAACCATGTGCACTGCAGGGTGGGCAGATATAACATGTGCAGAGAGAGTTAAGGGCCCCATACACTACTGCGACATGTCCATCTGACATATCGCAGGCGATCGCTGGCGATCACCCCGCTGGCGATCTCGGGCGGCAGGATCGGCCAAGATACATCGTATGCTGTCCTTTTGCATATGATGTATCTTGGGCAATCCTGGCCAATCCCAGCCACGCCTGCGGGGTCGAACCAGATTGAATGTGCAGCCCATTCAATCTGGAGGATCCGATGCTCATGGGGCCGCGCATCGGATTGGATCGCAAATTCCTGCAAAATGCCCGATTTCACCCAATATATCGGGACGAATGCCCGAATTGGGCTGAAATCGGGCATAATTGTTCTAAGTGTATGGGGCCTTTTAGATTTGGGTGGGGTATGTTCAATCTGAAATCTAAATTGCAGTGTAGAAATAAAGCAGACAGTATTTACTCTGCACAGAAACAAAATAATCCATCCCAATCTAACTCTCTGCAAATGTTATATTTGCCCCCCTGCAGTGCACATGGTTTTTCCCAACTGCTAACAAATTTGCTGCTACAATCAGGTCAGAATTACCCCCAGTGTTCTGATATGAATGAATTTCAGAATCTTCTGGTAGATCAATATTAAATTATATAAAATATTTTTCTTTACAGTGTGTCTTGCAGCTAGTTTACTGCAATGTAAGCCACGCTTGGCTGACTTAAGTATGGGAGAAGTGTCTTGTATGGACTTCATCCCTCCTATTTTCCTTTGCTTTTTCTTTGCATTGCAAATGCCTCCAGAAATCCTGCAATTGACCCTGTGTCTGACTTGCACCTAAGTTTGAAAAAAAAAAAACTTGGATGTGATTGCCAGAAATGTGGCTGTCATTAGCACCATTGCTTCCATGTCGAGAGACACTGGAGACATGTGAACTACCTTCCCATTTAAAACTCTAAAGCCATGATCAGTCTACAGATTCCTATAAAACCATGATAGACTCTAAAGACCCACATGAAACTAAGTGGAAGACATTCCCAGATAGAAGATTGGCCTTCTCTTAGAACGAGCATTGTTAAGCGTTAATATGTGTCCAAAAAAAATCTTTATAATTTATGTTGCCTACATGATAACATACTATCTATGCTGGAGGGGATGTGGATGGCACTTTGGTCCATCTATGGTGGGATTGCCCAAAACTAGTGTTATGATTCCTGTACTCCAGACCAGAGGAGATCTTATGGCAGGGATCTGAGTACAGGAAAATAAGCTGGTTGTGGGAGCTGGATAGCCTAGTAACCCCTGGCGCCCTAACTCCGTTGTCTCGCCCGTGTTATCAGAAATCCCCTGCGAGACTATGGTTGCTTGAGCCCATGGCAGCCGCGTTCGAAGGGCGGATTATGTCTGCCCAACCCCGATGCCCCCGCAGGTCTTAATGGGAGACAAGGGGAAGTCCGAGACAGGGTGATAACAAGGGGCCCTCTGACTAAGCAACCAGGCCAGGGGTTACAAGCTAACTAACTAAATCAAAAGGTATGTGCGGACTAGCCGCCAGGAAAAAGGACAACCAAGGATCCACTGATCCGACACTCCTATCCGGCACCGCCGGACACCAGAGTGGATCTGTGGAAGCGGAATCCTCCGCAAAGCTCCTGAACACAATTAAACAAAATAATAAACAGAAGCGGACAAGCCGCAACACACGGCTGCGCCGCGACTCACGAACACCACCAGATGTTAAAGGTGCTCGGTCAGACTCCAGGAACAGATGGTAACTTCCGAGTACAGGATCTCTGAGGACAGGAACAACCGAAAAGACCGGGACTGGGAACTCTCTGCAGCAGACACAGGCAAACAGGAAGCTATCACCGGCGTCTGTAAGAAGTCCTGAGGGTGCCTTTATTCAGGCACCCTCCAATCAGGATCCAGACAGGACAATCAAATAGAAATGCCGTGCAGCTTGCATGCTGCACGGCCAGCACATAATCAGGGTAATGAGAATAGACCCAGCAACGGGGAACGCGGCTGAACGTGGCGTCCCCGTTGCTAAGGTCAGAGCGGCTCCGTGCGCCCGGCGTCTTAGCGTTGCCAGGGAGCCGGCGGCTGAACGCGCACGGCGTCCCTGGTTGCTAGGCGCCGGGCCGCACGGCCGAGCGGACCCCGGCGCCTAACAGTACCCCCCCCTTGAGGAGGGGTCACGGAACCCCTAAAGCCAGGTTTCCGAGGAAATTCACAAAAAAATGCCCTTTTGAGCTTTGGGGCATGAAGGTCTTCATCCAGGACCCACGACCTTTCCTCTGGCCCATAACCTCTCCAATGCACCAAAAAATAAAGCCGACCCCGGGACAACTTGGAATCGAGAACCTTCTCAACCAAGAACTCTTGCTGACCCTGTACATTAACTGGTGATCTCCCCTGAGATTTTTTACGAGGAAATCTGCTGGACGAAACATATGGTTTAAGCAATGAGCAATGGAAGGTATTTCCGATCCGTAAAGTTTTTGGTAAACGTAACCGGAAAGCAACTGGATTGACTTTTTTGATAATGAGAAATGGTCCAATATATCTAGGACCCAATCTGGCTGAGGTTTGTCGAAGTTTGATGTTGCGAGTCGACAACCACACCCTGTCTCCTACTTTAAAAGTGCACGGCCGCCGGAGCCTGTCAGAAAATTTTTTTTCCCGGAAAGCTGCTTTTCTGAGAGCCAGGTGCACTTTTTTCCAAATAAGTTTAAGATGAGAGGTCAGGGCCAGAGAGGAGACAGAGGAATGTTGAAAAAATGAATTAGCTCTGGGGTGGAAACCAAAAACTGCAAAAAATGGAGACACATTGGTGGAGGAATGACAGGCATTATTATAAGCAAACTCCGCCAATGGAAGAAACTCAGACCAGTCATTTTGGAGTTTGGCCGAGTACAAACGCAAATATTGTTTTAGAGATTGGTTAACTCGCTCAGTCTGTCCATTGGATTGTGGATGATAGCCGGAGGTTAATGATAATTTCATCTTTAATGAAGCACAAAAAGACTTCCAAAATTGCGCAATGAATTGTGGACCCCTGTCAGAAACAATATCAGTGGGTAACCCATGGAGTCTGAAAACATGACGGAGGAACAAGACTGCCAATCCCTGGGCAGATGGCAATCGGGGAAGAGCAATAAAATGGGCCATCTTGCTAAAACGGTCCACTACCACCCATATGACTCGGCATCCGGCTGACAGAGGGAGATCCACCACAAAATCCATGGAGATATGCGACCATGGCCTAAGAGGAACTTTCAAGGGCATAAGTTGACCAATAGGCAAAGAACGGGGAACTTTATGCTGTGCACAGACCTGACACGAAAAAACAAACTCTTTAATGTCTTTGGAAAGACCAGGCCACCATACTGAGCGGGATACTAATTCCAAAGTCTTAGCGATTCCCGGATGCCCTGCAACTTTGCTATCATGAAATTCCGCCAAAACAGTTGCTCTCAAAAACTCAGGAACAAAAAGACGACTAGCAGGAGTATTTCCCGGAGCTTGATGTTGAAGCAGCTTTAATTGGGAAAATACATCCTGTGTGAGACCTGCCTGAATGACTGAAGGCGGAAGTATGGGAGTAACAGGACTGTTGTCTTGAACCGGAAGGAAACTGCGTGACAGGGCATCTGCCTTGGTATTCTTGGAACCTGGTCTGAAGGTGATAATGAATTTGAAACGAGTAAAAAATAAAGCCCAACGAGCCTGTCGGGCATTCAGTCGTTTAGCCGATTCAATGTATTGAAGATTTTTGTGATCAGTCAAAACTGAAATGGTGTGGGTAGCTCCTTCAAGCCAATGTCTCCACTCCTCGAAAGCCCATTTAATAGCCAGCAATTCCCGGTTACCAACATCGTAGTTGGATTCTGCAGATGAGAATTTCCTGGACATAAAGGCACAAGGATGTAACTCAAGGGAATCTGGATCCTTCTGAGAAAGGATAGCCCCTACTCCAACCTCCGAGGCATCCACCTCAATAATGAAAGGTAATTCTGGGTTGGGATGTCTAAGGACAGGGGCTGAGACAAAGGCTTGTTTTAAGGCCTGAAAAGATAACTCCGCTTTACATGACCAATTGGTAGGATCTGCTCCCTTCTTAGTAAGTGCCACAATGGGAGCAACTAGGTCAGAGAAAGAGTGAATAAATCTTCTATAGTAGTTTGCAAACCCTAAAAAGCGCTGAATTGCTTTTAAATTGGTGGGTTGCGCCCAACTAAGGATGGCTTGGAGCTTTTTTGGTTCCATTCGGAATCCCCGAGGGGAAATAATGTACCCTAAAAAGGATACTTCCGTGACATGAAATTCACACTTCTCCAGCTTGGCATATAAGTGATTTTCACGTAATCTCTTTAGCACCTGACGCACCTGGGTAACATGTTGTTCCACAGAGTCAGAATATATCAAAATATCGTCTAAATAGACCACGACGAATCTTCCCAGAAACTCACGGAGCACATCATTAATGAGATCCTGGAAAACTGCCGGAGCGTTAGATAGGCCGAATGGCATGACCAGATACTCATAGTGGCCCGACTGAGTACTAAATGCCGTTTTCCACTCATCCCCTGACCTGATTCTGATGAGGTTATATGCTCCTCTAAGATCAATCTTAGAAAAAATAACAGCCGAACGTAGCTGATCAAAGAGGACAGAGATCAGCGGCAGAGGGTAAGTATTCTTTACTGAGATTTTATTCAAAGCTCTAAAGTCAATGCAGGGTCTGAGTGAACCATCCTTCTTCTCTACGAAGAAGAAACCTGCACTTAAAGGGGATTTAGATGGCCTGATAAACCCTTTCCCAAGGCTTTCTTTCACATACTCATTCATGGCCACAGTTTCAGGACCAGACAATGCATATAACCTTCCTTTAGGCAACGTGGCACCAGGAATTAACTCAATGGCACAATCATAAGGCCTATGGGGAGGCAAAATATCCGCATTGCCCTTGGAAAACACATCAACAAAATCCTGGTATTCCCCAGGAATATGTGCGGAACTGGCGGCAGCTACTCGGATAGGAAGCGTAATACATTCTTTATCACAGATGGTACCCCATTGTAGGATCTCCCCAGACTGCCAATCAATGACGGGATTATGAAAGGCCAGCCAAGGATGACCCAGAACCACAGGAACTGCTGGACAATGGGTAAGGAAAAACTCAATTTTTTCAGAATGCAGAGCTCCCACCGAGAGCAAAACAGGAGGTGTACATAGAGAAATAACCCCATTGGATAAAGGACTCCCATCTAAACCATGCATGGTGATACACCTACCTAAGGTTAGCTGAGGAATACCTAAGGCCTTGGCCCAAGTTAAATCCATAAAGTTTCCTGCAGCTCCACTGTCCACAAAAGCAGAGACCGAGGAACAGAGGCTGCCATAGGAAACTTTAGCAGGAACCAACAGTGAATTATTTGAGGAGATGAGCTGCAGACCAAAGTGAACCCCCTCACAATTCACTTGGTCAGGAAGTTTCCCAACTTGTTTGGACAACTACGGGCAAAATGTCCCTTACCTCCGCAGTATAAACACAGACCATAATTTTGCCTCCTGGTTCTTTCTTCCGGAGACAATTTGGAGAGACCAATCTGCATAGGCTCCTCTATGTCTACAGGAATGGAAGGAACCCAGGGAGAGGACCCGACAGATGCCCCTTTTTCAGCCCTCCGCTCTCTGAGCCGACGATCTATTTTAATAGATAGCTCCATGAGGTTATCGAGGGTCTCAGGAGCGGGATACTGGAGGAGACTGTCTTTTATAGATTCCGATAAGCCGAGGCGAAACTGACTGCGCAGGGCTGGGTCATTCCAGCCACAGTCGTTCGACCAACGGCGAAACTCCGTACAATAATTCTCTGCGGGATTCCTACCCTGTCTAAGAGCACGCAACTGACTTTCTGCGGACGCCTCTCTATCAGGGTCGTCATACAATAGCCCTAAAGATTTTAAAAAGGCGTCTACAGACGATAAGGCCGGATCGTCTGTCTTTAAACCAAAAGCCCAGGTCTGAGGATCCCCCTGAAGTAGAGAAATAATAATCCCAACCCGCTGAGCCTCTGTACCTGAGGTAACTGGTCTTAAACGAAAATACAGTTTGCAAGATTCTTTAAAATTAAAAAACTGTTTTCTATCCCCAGAAAAACGGTCAGGCAGATGCATTTTTGGTTCAGGGATGACCCTCGGGGAAGTCCGTAACAGATCTTCCTGTGACCTCACCCGGAGGGACAGATCCTGAACCATCTGAGTAAGTTCCTGAATCTGACTAACAAGAAGCTGGCCAGGGTTTGGCCCAACACCGGTGGGATTCATAAGGCCGACAAAAATCTCCCAACTAAAAAGTGAAAAAATTTACTGTAAGTTAAATCTTTTCTTTTGTAGGCCGGTGATAATGTTATGATTCCTGTACTCCAGACCGGAGGAGATCTTATGGCAGGGATCTGAGTACAGGAAAATAAGCTGGTTGTGGGAGCTGGATAGCCTAGTAACCCCTGGCGCCCTAACTCCGTTGTCTCGCCCGTGTTATCAGAAATCCCCTGCGAGACTATGGTTGCTTGAGCCCATGGCAGCCGCGTTCGAAGGGCGGATTATGTCTGCCCAACCCCGATGCCCCCGCAGGTCTTAATGGGAGACAAGGGGAAGTCTGAGACAGGGTGATAACAAGGGCCCCTCTGACTAAGCAACCAGGCCAGGGGTTACAAGCTAACTAACTAAATCAAAAGGTATGTGCGGACTAGCCGCCAGGAAAAAGGACAACCAAGGATCCACTGATCCGACACTCCTATCCGGCACCGCCGGACACCAGAGTGGATCTGTGGAAGCGGAATCCTCCGCAAAGCTCCAGAACACAATTAAACAAAATAATAAACAGAAGCGGACAAGCCGCAACACACGGCTGCGCCGCGACTCACGAACACCACCAGATGTTAAAGGTGCTCGGTCAGACTCCAGGAACAGATGGTAACTTCCGAGTACAGGATCTCTGAGGACAGGAACAACCGAAAAGACCGGGACTGGGAACTCTCTGCAGCAGACACAGGCAAACAGGAAGCTATCACCGGCGTCTGTAAGAAGTCCTGAGGGTGCCTTTATTCAGGCACCCTCCAATCAGGATCCAGACAGGACAATCAAATAGAAATGCCGTGCAGCTTGCATGCTGCACGGCCAGCACATAATCAGGGTAATGAGAATAGACCAGCAACGGGGAACGCGGCTGAACGTGGCGTCCCCGTTGCTCAGGTCAGAGCGGCTCCGTGCGCCCGGCGTCTTAGCGTTGCCAGGGAGCCGGCGGCTGAACGCGCACGGCGTCCCTGGTTGCTAGGCGCCGGGCCGCACGGCCGAGCGGACCCCGGTGCCTAACAACTAGCTCCTTTGTAACAACTATCCATATATTTAATTATTATTACAATAATTAATGTGCAAATGCCAGATACACCTTCCTACTTTGTATAACTTCGGAAAAAAAACAGGATCTCCAAAATAGAAATCTGTTGGAAGAGTCAGTTTTTAGATAAAATATTTGTATTGAAGCGCTACAGACGAAGGAACTTCAGGGGAACAACTCCCATAGTCTTGGTAATATCTGAAGATGCTAATCTCAGACTGCATGGATCAATCCAAGCATATTATTTCTGATGCTCCCATATTTCTCTTCCCTCTGGTAGGAGTAGTCAGTTTATTTGTTAAATATACACATGTTTTAATAAACAAAGTGTTGCACTAAATATTGTATTCTCCATATATATATATATATATATATATATATATATATAGCTGTTAGAAGAGTGATAATTGGTGCAAAATAACCTTCCTCTAAAAGTTCATACAGTTTACAATAGTTCTTAATTTGTCCAGAGCACTTCCCCTATATTTTCTGGGGTGGCGGCCTATTCTCCAAACGACCCCCTGTTCTGGCAGATCTTCAATAAATTCTAAAAAAACAAATGAGAGAGGCGCCCCTAGTGCAATATAGACAATGTAATATACCTCCACCAAGAACACCCTAAAATCGGAGGTGTACCGTATTAAGTGGTCTCAGAACCACTTTCAAACAACGTTTTTAGAAATCCGAACGTTCCCCGCTTCTGGCAGTGGACTCCTGGATGTAATGGTCACACCGGTATCTATGGTCTCAAACCGTGTAGTGCAAAGGATGAAAAGTAGAATGAACCATAGTGTAATACAGTTTCGTCCGTCGCTATACTGCAGGACTTCCTCAGGAGTGTATGATACACTCCTGAGGAAGTCCTGCAGTATAGCGACGGATGAAACGCGTTGAGTGACGTACTAAGACATCTGCTATCAGATAAGCTGTTTTATAACTTTTATATGGTACGGGCAATTATTTTGTGTAATGGTAAATAAATGTTTTTAAAAAAACTGTATTACACTATGGTTCGTTCCCCAAGCTGCCGTTCGAGTTCCCGGGGCCGCCGGCCGGAGACGCACCCGATGACGCACTTCTGGGACCGCCCCGCTGTAACCATAGGAACGCGTGTGTGCGCTCCAAGAGCCGGCCATGATGCGTTCCACCCATGTCATCTCGGGGCATCAGTGTACGGCTAGCCTGTAGGGGTGACAGCGGGCAATGGTTATAGGAGATATAGCAAGCACAGATACTTAAAAACATTACTCATATTACAGAGCAAAAAACAACAACAGTACCCACAATGAAATTAACCCATATACACCGGATACATAATACCCAGCACCTTAACAATATACATACAGTTACACAGCTATATTAATCGTATCAGAAATTTAAAGCACATTACTCGCCACCGATAGAACGATTAGTTTACACCAATGCATTCCAATTAATTTTGTCATTGAGACCCCCTGGTTTAGTGGTCCCCAGCCTCAGGATCCAACGTGATTCCTTGATTAATAGTGTTTTAGCTCTATCCCCACCCTGCAATGACTCCGGGACATGATCTATAATAAAATATCGGATTGATTCCAATGAATGGTTACACTCCTTGAAATGTCGTGGAACTGGTTGATCTATGTCTTTACCATTAAGGGACAGTCTAATTGCTGATCTATGGGCGTTCATTCGTTCTTTAAATTTACGTGTGGTCTGCCCGACGTAGTACAAACCACACGGACAGACCACAATGTACACGACATGAGTGGTGTTACAAGTAAGCACATATCTGATGTCATACACCTTGGCTCTATGCGGATGATTAAAATTTTTACTTGGAATAATGAATTTACATGTAGTGCAATCACTACATGAATAACATCCATCTGGTTTGGTGTATGTATTTGGAGCTTTAGGGATGTTACGTCCTGATATATCAGTGTGTACTAAACGATCTCTCAAGTTGCAACCACGGCGAAATGCCGCTATGGTCGCTTATCCTTAAAGATGGGGAGATCCTTATCCGATCCCACTATCGGCCAGAGAGCTTTACTCGCTCTCTTGACAATCGGACTGGCTACAGTAAAATCACTGCTCCAGGGTAAGATATTATCCTGGTTACAGATTTTAGGTTCCAACAGATCGACTCTAGACATATTCAGAACCTTAGTCTTTTGTACATCTAGTAGTTTACGGTCGTACCCCCTGCATGCAAACTTAGCTACTATTTTCTCAACCTCACCTGGTACTTGGTTTATTTTGCTAGAGATGCGAGCAACACGCATCATCTGGGATAATGGTAATCCCTGCTTCAAAGCAATTGGATGGTGACTGGATGCTACCAGCAGTGTGTTCCTATCGGTGGGTTTGTTAAAGACTTCCGTCTCGAACTTGTGGTTCACTATATTACATGAACATCTAGGAAGTTGATATCAGTAAAGCTATAAGTGTAAGTAAACTTAATAGGGGTCTGTAAATCATTGATCTCACCCATCATATCAATGAATAATTGTACACCCCCTGACCAGAGTAGAAAAACATAATCGATATATCGTTTGAACAACATAATATGCCGACTACGGCCATGGTCAGAAAAGAACATCTCAGACTCAAAATCAAACATGTATATATTTGCATAAGAGGGGGCAACAGAAGACCCCATCGCACACCCCCTTAATTGCAAATAATACTTACTGTCAAATAAAAAATAATTGTGACATAAAGTGAGCTCAAGTAAATGCAAGAACAGCTCATGGTCAAACAATTCTACTGGTACATTAGCCTCAATGAAATGCTTCATGGCCCTCATCCCCCCATCGTGTGGGATACTAGTGTATAGGCTGCTAATGTCTAAGCAGCACATTAGTGTCCCAGGAGGAAGATCTGGAAAGTCTTTCAAGATGTTCAAAAAGGAGGTAGTATCCTTTAAGAAAGAGTCTTGGTGTAGTAGACATGGTTGCAGGATACAGTCCAGGAACTGTGACACTGGGGAGTACAACGAATCTCTGGCCGAAATTATCGGCCGACCCGGGGGTTTGTCACAATTTTTGTGTAATTTAGGGATCGCGTATAGTACCGGGATCTTAGGGTACTGTACACATAGTGCTTCCTGGATTATCCTGGAGATCTTGTGCTCCGAGTATGCCTTTGTGATAATTTGGAATAATTCCTTCTGATAAGTGGCCGTTGGGTCACAGGATAATTTCTTATAGACCGCACTGTCAGACAACTGAGACATAATTTCGGATCGATAATCATCAATGTTTTGGATGACGATGGACCCGCCCTTGTCTGCGGGCCTGATGGTAATGTCCTCATATGATTGTAATGAATTCAATGCCGTGTGTTCGGCTCTAGTTAAATTAAGGTGAGGTTTGCCAGGAGCATTGGCAAATTTAGTTACCGCCTTATCCATCATTCTACAAAACGTCTTTATTGATGGATTGTTTGAAATTGGATCATAATTAGATCGAGATCTTTTTTGTAAGAATGGTCTAAAGGCGAGATCTTCATTGGAGGAGGTCTTGTTAGCAAAAAATTATTTTAGTCTTAATTTGCGGGCAAATCTGTGAAGGTCACATTTCCAATTAAATTAATTATGGAAATTTGTTGGTACAAAACTCAAACCACGGTTCAGTACTTGCAGTTCCTCTTTAGTGAGGATCCTAGTGGAGAGGTTAAATATTAAGTTATTTTCTTCTTCTCCTGCACTTTTCTTACCCCTCTGGTTCTGCTTGCCCCTGCGGGTGGGAGTTCGTCTGTTACTCTCACAGGGTTCTTCTTTCCAGGATCTAAAGGGACAGATCCGGTCCTGTTTCCATCATCAGACTTGGACACCACAAAGTCACTATCCGTGCTTGATCTACCATCCCTCATCTGAGAAGATGGTTGCTTTCTCTTTTGCCAGGGTCGCCGTTTGTTTTTACCAGCTGATCTCTCCTGCCCACCTCCGCCTGTGCTCCATTTATACACACGATTTTCATCGTAATCGGCATCCACAGCAAACCTCTTACTCCTTTTAAATTTGAGTAATTCTCTGCGGTATTGATCACACTGTGATTGCAACCCTTCAAGCCATTTACCATTAATATCCTCCTCTAAGATCTTGAGGTGATCTTTCTCATATACGGCAATTTTCTGACAGGTCGTAAGTAATTCCCTGTTCGCCTCCTCCACCACCAAGATCATCAGATCAAAAGCGCATTTATTTAATATGGCCACCCATTTTCGTACGAACTCCGGGTTGTTACGGCCAATGGTAGGCACATTCTTTACTCTGAACCCACGTGGGATCTTGTGATCTCCACTTATCAGAAGGAATTATTCCAAATTATCACAAAGGCATACTCGGAGCACAAGATCTCCAAGAGAATCCAGGAAGCACTATGTGTACAGTACCCTAAGATCCCGGTACTATACACGATCCCTAAATTACACAAAAATTGTGACAAACCCCCGGGTCGGCCGATAATTTCGGCCAGAGATTCGTTGTACTCCCCAGTGTCACAGTTCCTGGACTGTATCCTGCAACCGTGTCTACTACACCAAGACTCTTTCTTAAAGGATACTACCTCCATTTTGAACATCTTGAAAGACTTTCCAGATCTTCCTCCTGGGACACTAATGTGCTGCTTAGACATTAGCAGCCTATACACTAGTATCCCACATGATGGGGGATGAGGACCATGAAGCATTTCATTGAGGCTAATGTACCAGTAGAATTGTTTGACCATGAGCTGTTCTTGCATTTACTTGAGCTCACTTTATGTCGCAATTATTTTTTATTTGACAGTATTATTTGCAATTAAGGGGGTGTGCGATGGGGTCTTCTGTCGCCCCCTCTTATTCAAATATATACATGTTTGATTTTGAGTCTAAGATGTTCTTTTCTGACCCTGGCCGTAGTCGGCATATTATGTTGTTCAAACGATATATCGACGATGTTTTTCTACTCTGGTCAGGGGGTGTACAATTATTCATTGATATGATGGGTGAGATCAATGATTTACAGACCCCTATTAAGTTTACTTACACTTATAGCTTTAATGATATCAACTTCCTAGATGTTCATGTTAATATAGTGAACCACAAGTTCGAGACGGAAGTCTTTAACAAACCCACCGATAGGAACACACTGCTGGTAGCATCCAGTCACCATCCAATTGCTTTGAAGCAGGGATTACCATTATCCCAGATGATGCATGTTGCTCGTATCTCTAGCAACATAAACCAAGTACCAGGTGAGGTTGAGAAAATAGTAGCTAAGTTTGCATGCAGGGGGTACGACCGTAAACTACTAGATGTACAAAAGACTAAGGTTCTGAATATGTCTAGAGTCGATCTGTTGGTACCTAAAATCCGTAACCAGGATAATATCTTACCCTGGAGCAGTGATTTTACTGTAGTCAGTCCGATTGTCAAGAGAGCGAGTAAAGCTCTCTGGCCGATAGTGGGATCGGATAAGGATCTCCCCATCTTTAAGAATAAGCGACCCATAGCGGCATTTCGCTGTGGTAGCAACTTGAGAGATCGTTTAGTACACACTGATATATCAGGACGTAACATCCCTAAAGCTCCGAATACATACACCAAACCAGCTGGATGTTATTCATGAAGTGATTGCACTACATGTAAATTCATTATTCCAAGTAAAAATTGTAATCATCCGCATAGAGCCAAGGTGTATGACATCAGATATGTGCTTACTTGTAACACCACTCATGTCGTGTACATTGTGGTCTGTCCGTGTGGTTTGTAGTACGTCGGGCAGACCACACGTAAATTTAAAGAACGAATGAACGCCCATAGATCAGCAATTAGACTGTCCCTTAATGGGAAAAGACATAGATCAACCAGTTCCACGACATTTCAAGGAGTGTAACCATTCATTGGAATCAATCCGATATTTTATCATAGATCATGTCCCGGAGTCATTGCAGGGTGGGGATAGAGCTAAAACACTATTAATCAAGGAATCACGTTGGATCCTGAGGCTGGGGACCACTAAACCAGGGGTCTCAATGACAAAATTAATTGGAATTCATTGGTGTAAACTAATCGTTCTATCGGTGGCGAGTAATGTGCTTTAAATTTCTGATACGATTAATATAGCTGTGTAACTGTATGTATATTGTTAAGGTGCTGGGTATTATGTATCCGGTGTATATGGGTTAATTTCATTGTCGGTACTGTTGTTATTTTTTGCTCTGTGATATGAGTAATGTTTTTAAATATCTGTGCTTGCTATATCTCCTATAACCATTGCCCGTTGTCACCCCTACAGGCTAGCCGTACACTGATGCCCCGAGATGACATGTGTGGAACGCATCATGGCCGGCTCTTGGGGCGCACACACGCGTTCCCATGGTTACGGCAGGCGGTCCCGGAAGTGCGTCATCGGGTGCGTCTCCGGCCGGCGGCCCCGGGGACTCGAACGGCGGCTTGGGGAGGAGAGTTTTGCATGCGGTGGGGTATAAGGGGGTAAGTTTTGTTCATGTTTTGTGTTTGTTCTGTATTCGTGTGGTCCTGAGGACGGGGGGCTGGCCTCGAAAGTACTCGACCTGACTTTTAATACACGTTTGCTACTTTGCTAATATTGATGACTCCAGAGTGCCTTCTTAAATGGATTTGTGTTTAACCTGATGTGGCACCGGAGCAAATTGCACTTTCAGTGGAGTGCCGGCAGTATATGGTTTTATATATACATATATATATATAATTCCAATGTGACCGGCACTCCAAATAAATGTTTAAATACCTGGGTGCCCTCCCACGATCCAAACGGAGCAAACACAGAGAGAGAAGAACAGGCGGCACTCCACGGATTTTCAAAAAATAGACTGCTACACAAGCTTGAATATCAACGTTTCAGGTGCTGTTTAATCACACCTTTCGTCAGGATACTATATATACTCCAGGTGGTATTAAAACAGTCTTTCACTTTGTGAAAATTACCTATCATCCACAGTTTTTCCACAACTATAGGAAGGAAGAGTTGTTTAAGGTTGTGTAATTGTAAATTTACAGTTTTACTGCTGTGGTGAGTTGTTACCCCTACAGCTAGGCACTTCTAAGAAATTACCATTCCTATATTACATGTAGTTTTGTACCTCCCCACATTTACAATCCATGAATCGGACCAATGGGAGAACCCATATCAGTATAGCGACGAAAAATGCATG
Source organism: Pseudophryne corroboree (assembly GCF_028390025.1). NCBI lineage: Eukaryota > Metazoa > Chordata > Amphibia > Anura > Myobatrachidae > Pseudophryne > Pseudophryne corroboree. The sequence continues at coordinate 673,935,796 of NC_086446.1, forward strand.
GTGCAGACCAGCATTGAACAGGAGATAGCTCCCATATTTCTTACACCAGGACCAACATGTTCCCAGGGCTGTAACTATGGGTGGGCAAGCTATGCCACCACTTAGGGATAGCATCATCACTGCCCCATGCCACCTGTTTTTGGCTTGCAGAGTGCCTAGAAAGTTGCAGCAGAACAGTCCTGGAGAATTTTTAGGATGCTCCTAGAGCTCAATTTGTTGCTGGTTCTGGTAGCCCTGCCACCTTATTGTGCTGTCACATGTTCAGGGTGCTAACTGGTAAGCAGCAGATAATCACATCTTCTATGGTCCGTACTGCCTAGGTCAGATTGACGGGATTCAGCCTTCATATTGGGATTGTCCTGCCTAGAGTGGGACAGTTGAGAGGTATTTAAATTCCATGTAAATGATCTGCCCAACATGAGCAGTATGTAGGTGATACTACCAAATGTCGTCTCTTATTATCCATGTTCATATTTGTCTGTATCATTTTTGGGCCATTTTGATGTTTTTTGTCCCATAAGTCTTTAGGTGTCAGTTTAATTTTAAAAGAGGATTTCATTTTTATTTATTTTTTACAATGATGTCTCATAAGGAATTTAGCAAGGATATAAATATCATGATTTGTGAGTTCATGCTAAGCATACTTTTATAAAATTGGCATATGATTTCCTCTAGGTCAGAACAGTAAATAAATCATTATCCTGATGTGTCAAAAATTAGAAGCCTAATATCAAAGACTTGCAAAGATTCAGTTAGTCAAAGTAAAATTTTAATACCATAGCATATTGACAAGTAATGATCTGTGTCCATATGATTAAAATAGCTGTCTCTCTTAACATTATTTACAGATCTTAAGTTTGACTCCTTATATTCTTAGTATTAGATAACCATGTTCTATGATCCAATGACAGACTCATCAATCATTTCTAACACCAGGATAAGGCACTGGAACAGAATGTACTTAACAACTGAGATTGGCCAACCTCGATAAGATGGGGTCCACTCCCACAAGAGTTAATTGATATGAACTATTTTTGTATAAATTCTTAAGTTATAAGCGCACTGCACCCCTGTCATTGCTTATACAGGTATGGATCTATGAGCTAATTCAATAGCCCGGCTCCTGGCCTCAATGAAAATATAACAGCTGTCATACACACAATTACAAAGCCCTTATTTACAATGAGAGGAGTTATTTTAGAAGAAAAAAAAAGTCATTTTTTTCTGCTTGTTAAGGAATTTTTTTTTTAACCAGGAATTTGATTTTAAATTAAAATGTCTCCCTGTAATGTTTTATTGGTGATCATAATTATGATTAATTTATGTTTCAATAATCTACTTTATACGTTATTGATCCATGTGACAGGAGCTGATAAGTTTAATCAAATACTTTGCTGTGCTCATTAAATATAGATGTGGATGGGTGATACATATATGGAGGGTGAGCAATTCATCATAAAGCATTATTCTATAACCTCTCATCTGACACATACCTAAACTCATCACCCTACAGAGACAAGCCGACACAGAACACCAGAGATAGGAACCAAGAGGTTTGCACTTTTCTTATTGTCCCTTCAAACTGACAATAATTAATTCATGTATATTACATTGGAGGAGCCTAAACTACAAGGCAAACATGAAAAATTGGCTCAATTAATCAATGACTATCACAGAGTCATTACCAATAGGAAATACATTTTAAACAACTGTCATTACTGCTGAAGATGCAATTTTGAAAAAGTATTTTGAGTTATGGTGAAAATTGACTTTATCCATATATAACTCAAGCAGTTAGGACGTAAATATAAACATTTAATTTAAAAATTATTAAATATGCTTGTGACCTTCAAAAATATAAATTGATCACACATAGCAGCTTCTGCAGTTTTCAATTCAATAATTATGAAATTATTTAATTACTGAATAAATATTATATTGTGCTATTATCCATGTACTGTATTAACATAAGCGGGCACTGTGATGTATTTCCGCTGCCCTGGGATACAATACAACTTTGATCTGCGCCCTGAATGGGATTGTACCTAAAGTAGAATTCTATGTAATATCTAAGGGCATTGAAAAAAACTAATCTGCCTGGTAGATACAAAGAGCATGCCAAAACACAGAGAGGGTAGACAGCAATGTATTGAAGGAGGAAAATTCCTTTAAAGAACTTACAACTTCTAGTTATTACAAAAAGAATGGCTCAATGGAACATAATATATATATAATATCATTACGTGTCACTCACTAAGGACAACACAAATACTATGGCTGCCTATGGCCAGGGGTGATGAGAGATATGGGAAACGTGCACTAAGGGGAGATGTTTGAAGCAGTGAAAACAGTGTAGGGGGGGAATTTACTAAGATTCGTATTTGTGTGAGATCCCTAATCGGCTCTTATTGCTGTAACGTTTTGCGCTGCAAATCGCACATTTACTTGTTCTGATGACTGCATGGATGAGTGAGATCCGTGCAGGCTTTTGTGTTTTAAGTGAAGTAAAGAGCTAATTTTAGGGGGGGAGGTTCCCCACCAAAAGCAAAATCAGCACTGGGCTGTGTGAGCCTGTCAACAAATAATAGTGGAAAATGGCGTGGGGTCTCAGCACTGGTCTCTTCAGCTGGTCCTGGTGCTGGAAATATGAGGAAATAATGCGTAGGGGTCCCCCATATTTTTAGGACCAGCAATGGGACCTAACTAGCGGTGTATGTGTGGGGGTAATGCCACAGTCGGGAGGCACACGTGATGGGGTCCCCCAGCCAAAGCAATCACCCTGCCCAGTCACCCCAGCCTTGGCATTCCATGAATAAAGGGGTGCAGGTGATAGCCCTGGGCTTGAGCCCAGGCCTTGGATGCCCTGGAAAGGAGGGACCCCTTTATTGGAGTTGTCCCCACTTACCCAGGAATCCTTGGCCTGAACTGACTAGTAGGGGGGTTAATGCTTTGGATGGGGTGACCCAACAAGCATGTCCCCTGGCTGTGGTAGTAGTAAGAGCCTGGTGCTGGTTGTTGGAAATACGGAGGCCCCTATGCACCCCCCCCCCCCCATATTTCTGAAACCAGTACAGGCTCAAGAGCCTGGTGCTGGTTTATTGAAATACGGGGGACCCCTGCACCATTTTTCTCCAGTATGGTACTATTTGTGCTTTTGCAGGGGACCCCACAGTGATTTTTTTTTTTCAAATTTAACTCTTTATTACACTTAAAACACATAAGCTGGCACGGATCTTACTGACCTGTGCAGGCTTCGCACCAAACACGCTGCTTTATCGCAGCTAGATTCCCACTTCACAACACATACACCATTGAAAGACAATATGCCAGCCAAAACAATGCTTAGTAAATGTGCAATTCGTGGTGCAAAATGATTATTTAGTAAATTTTCCCTTAGGTGTATTGAAGGGGTACTTTTTGGGAAAATAATATTTTAGTTCTACAGTAGTTTCACACACCTATGATTATAACATGATTGCAAAAAAACTATTAAATGTAATTCACTTGTGTAATGTAAATTCAGGGTGAAACTAGCATTCATTTTCCTTCTATAAGGTGATGTAATGAGCAGGATGGGCAGATGTGGCATGGGTAGACAGAGCTTAGTTAAAACATTGCTGGTCTACTATGGGCCATATTCAATTAGAGTCGGAAACTGCCGTCTTGTTGGAAAGATGTCAATTTCCGACTGGAATAGGTTAGAAGGGGTTCTGACCTATTCAATCCGGGCACAGTTTTTCCGACAAGTAAGGAAATCTGACTTGTCGTAATGCTGTCGGAATACACGTGGCTCGGCAGCTTCAGCCGCCGAGCCGCGTGTATTGCCGGAAGCGAGGCCAAACCCAACAGGTTTAGCCCTGTTTCCGACAATTTCAATCTGACTTTTAAAAAGTCGGATTGACACTGTCGGGACCGGGCCAAACCTGTCGGGTTTAGCCCGGCATTGAACAGAGTGCTGTCGGGTCGAAAGGACCCAACAGCTATTGAATACAGCCCAATAGAGTTAAGCATATTCAAAGAATGGAGGTTTGTGTGTGTGGCAGGGGGGGAGGGGGGTGCTGTGATACTATGCTGGACAGTTGCTACATAGGACTTACATTCAGTGTAAAACATAACTGCTCTTATCTGTAGTGGTAAATGTCCTGTTCTCCCTTGACCTACATTTAGTAAATTATTCAAAATTAGTTTTGTTCTCTTTCAGCAAGCTCTTGTAAGCAGCAACTATGTAATTGTTTCACGTGAAAAACGAGGGGATTTTCTATAATGCTAGGATGGTATAGACAAGTGATGACTAACCTTGACACTCCAGCTATTGTTGAACTACACATCCCAGCATGCCCTGCATCAGTTTTAGCAAGGCCAAATAGCAAAACTGTAGCAGGGCATGCTGGGATGTGTAGTTCAACAACAGCTGGAGTGTCAAGGTTAGCCATCACTGGTATAGACTAATGTTAGAACTAATTTGGGATGGCATTTCTTTTGATTGCTTTTTGGTTTTGATTCATCATTATTATTATTATTATTATTATTATTATTATCATCTGATATCAGCCTGCTCATCCCAGAACAGCAACTTATTAAAATAAAGCACATAAGACTGAAATGGGAGTGAAAAAGTGGTAGCTTTATGTTTGCAAATTGAAATAAGGTTAGGTATGGTAGCAAAGAAATAATGGTGAGAAATCAGTGAGACATCTGCAAACACAAACCAAACAGGCCTAGATAGAGGCCAACAGCCAGCTCATCACCAACAACTCAAGGCCTAGATAGGAGCCAACTGCCAGCTCATCACCAGCAACTCAAGGCCTAGATAGGAGCCAAATGCCAGCTTATCCCCAACAACTCAATGCCTAGATAGGAGCCAAATATTCTCTGTACAGCGCTGCGGAATATGTGTGCGCTTTATAAATAACTGATAATAAATAAATAAATCACCAACAACTCAAGGCCTAAGTAGGGGCCAACTGCCAGCTTGATGGCAACAACTCAAGGCCTACATAGGATCCAACTGCTAGCTCATCACCAACAACTCAAGGCCTAGATAGGAGCCAACTGCCAGCTCATCACCAACAACTCAAGGCCTAGATAGGAGCCAACTGCCAGCTCATCACCAACAACTCAAGGCCTATATAAGGACCAACTGTCAGCTCATAGCCAACAAGTCAAGGTATCAAACTCCCCTCCCAATTACACAAAAATGCCCATCTGGGTGCTACTGAACCCAGTAGCGTAAAATAAGCCTAATCCATATATTGGTGGGGAGACCTACCCCCAGACAGCCACACCTATCTTCTTTCCCACAGTCACAACAAAAGGCTACAACAAAGAAAAAAAGTCAGAAACCTTATCACACTAGATAAATATAAATCCGCACCATAACCCCATCCCCAACTAAAACCCACTAAGAAATCTAACCAGCAACATAGAAACATCTTTAACTTCCAAATGCTGGAGAGTGCATCTAAAACAAGCCTGGGGTTTAAACCACTCCATGCATTGAAAAGGCCTGATTCTGGGTGAGAAGCAAAGGGACTAGTTTGCACGAAGCCGTGGCAGCCTCTTTTATTACTTTATGATAATGTAAGATTCCATTCCGCTAATGCGAGAATCTTCATTATTAGTATTGGCACTTGCACGAGCCCCATGCTATGTTCTAGGGGTAAGCTATCTGTCTAAAACAGTCTTTTCTTCTCAAAATCATAATTTGGGATCTATTTACTAAGCCTTGGAGAGACATAAAGCACCTAACTGCCATGTCACAGGCTGTGTTTGAAAAATGACAGGAGCTGATTGGTTGGTACTTCATCTCTCTCCACTTTATCTCCAGTCACCCCTATATCTTTAGCTACATCCAAAACAATACAATTTTTTAGGGGATCCTGTGCGCACTCCAGTAGCAGCACCTGTGGAAGTGCACTCAGTGTGCAACCGCACACCAATTTAGAAATATAAACAAAAAATTTTGTGGCTATTCTCCCCGTATTTGCGTGGGTTTCCTCCGGGTACTCCGGTTTCCTCCCACATTCAAAAAATGTACTGATAGGTTAATTGGCTCCCAACAAAATTAACCCTAGTGTGAATGTGTGTGTGTGTGTGTGTGTGTGTGTGTGTGTGTGTGTGTGTGTGTGTGTGTGTGTGTGTGTACATGTGATAGGGAATATAGATTGTAAGCTCCACTGGCGGCAGGGACTGATGTGAATGGTCAAATATTCTCTGTAAAGCGCTGCGGAATATGTGTGGGCTATATAAAACACTGGTAGTAATAATAATAAACACTAGCAGCGCTCACTTGGTAAGACAAACAAGATGTATACAGTATAATACCACCAAATGTGTTAAGAGAGGTCACTCTTTCATTCAAATTCTTTCTCCTGTAAATGTGGTCAGTGAATATGGCAAGGGTCTTTCTCCATTTGGTATCCCTCGTGTTGATTTCCTCGGTAATATAAAAGGCAAAAGAAGAGGAAATATATATAGTGTAATACTGTCTAGTTCACGTTTAGTATTTTGTCAAAAAGAGTGGAAAGTCTTTTCAATCACCAATGGAGTGCTTAAATAACAGTAGTGTACCGTACTCACATCATAGTTGAGTAGATACCTCCTATAAAGGTATCTTTTTACTTCATTCTACGACACCACTTCTTGACAGTGAGTTCTTAATTTTTCTACAGGGCCACCCAAAGGGTATCTTTTTTTTACCAGGGATCTCTCGTCTGGTTCCTAATCCTCCCTTGGAGTCCTCGTGCTCACAATGAGATATCACAAGGAAAGAAAGGAACGTCTTTGTCAGGACTTGTGTCTTTTAAAACTTCACATTAATTTTACAAAAATCCCAAATATCAGTGGCAAACGCAGGATTTGCATGGGGGGGTTTCCAGAACTGGGTGGAGCCAATCATGGGGGAGGGGACTGGGGTGACCCAGTATATGCTGGGTCCGTAAAACTAGTGTGTGTGTGTGTGTATATATGTATATATATATATATATATATATATATCCCATGTAAAGAAGGCGGCACTCAGAGACTTGAAGGTGCAAAAGAATATTTAGTAAACAAGCTGCAGAGTTACATCAACGTTTCGGGGGGCGCAGCCCCTTCATCAGGATGATGAAGGGGCTGCGCGCCCCAAAACGTTGATGTAACTCTGCAGCTTGTTTACTAAATATTCTTTTGCACCTTCAAGTCTCTGAGTGCCGCCTTCTTTACATGGGATAGTGATGGAGGTGAAAACCTCATAGGATGGCACCTGAGCCAGAAAGCCCACGGAGGCCTTCCGAGTGCCGGCTACTGCAAGGGTATCTATCTATCTATCATTATATATATATATATATATATATATATATACATACACACATACATAAACACATATACATAGCATATTAAACATGCATACATATATATATATATATATATATATATATATACACATACAGTACACGTATATATACACATGTATATATCATGTGTGTGTGTTTATATGTATGTATGTAACTTGTGTATATATGTATGCACATGGATATATATGTACTATAATTAAAATAAAGTAAACTTTTACTTCACTTACAAGTGCCACCAGGAAGACAGCAGGCTGCAGAGGATGCTAGACAGCCATTAATAATACTCATGCAGCTAAAAAAAAAAAAAAAATTTTTTTTTTAGTGGAGGGGGGTTTCTGGGTGCTCAGAAACCCCCCCTGGGTGCACCACTGAATATAGGGTATTTTTTTTAAACATAAAACAGCTGTGCATAGGTGAGACTCCTAGAGTATGGAGATGTTATGAAAAGGTACACCATCTGATGGGATGAAATGTCTGGACTTGTCACCTACATGTCACCTACACCTTGTCACCTACATGCCCTTGACACTCCCTGACTCATATGGCATTCTCATGAGATTAATCTCTTGCATATTCTCTCCTAATTTCCACCCATTTCAAACAAGATCCAACAGAGCTCCGTCCGTCAATCATAGTTATGCAAAAATCTGTAAACTCGCCCTATTCGCAAGCGCTCTAGGGTAATCAGATAACAAATCTTAATTCTTATTATTATAATTTCTTTATTTCTTATTGATCTCTCTCAATCTTCCATTTATCTAGCACAAAAAAAGGCTTCACCATCCACCAAGAATGCTCTTGTGTATGCATTGCTCGTGTTTGTGAGCCGTGATGGTAGAATAAACTGTTTTGTGTAACTGTGGTAGCCAACTGCAGCTCTGTTAAAAGGTAAATATTACCTACACACTCCAATACAGACAACTAAAGCCCCTCCCACTGCTTTATGATACTGGGGCAGATGTATTAAGCCTTGGAGGGGTAGCAGTTGATTTACCGACGGACACAATACCGACAGTCATAATCCTGACAGCCCTTGACCGACAGTCAAAAAACCGACACAGTTAAAATACCAACATTCATTATGCTGACATGTTCAAAATGCTGACATAGTCAGAATAATGACATTTGAAATGCAGACATGTCAAAATGCCGACGTGTTTTTAAGGATTTTTTGCCCAAAAACAAACTTGTTCATACTTTACCATCCCAGTGGACCTGGAGGGGGAATATAATACGCGAGGGGATGCGGAACACTTAGACAGTGTCCATGTCGGCCTATGTCAACATTGATACAAAAATCAGAAAAATTTATTTCGATATTCTGTCAGCATTTCAAATTATGGTATTCTAACTATGTCGGAATTTTGAACATGTCGGCATAATGAATATCAGTATTTTGACCGTGTCGGTATTTTGACTGTAGGTCAATGGCTGTCGGGATTATGACCGTCGGTATTGTGTCCGTCGGTAAATCATTCTGAACCCCCTTGAAGAGTGATAAAGTGGAGAGAGGTAAAGTACTGACCAATCAGAACCTAGCTGTCATTTTTCAAGCACAGCCTGTAACATGGCAGTTAGGAGCTGATTGGCTGGTTCTTTATACATACTTGCTGACTTTTCAACTTACCCCTCCGGACAACAGAGAGCATGGCATTAGCAAATGTGGACGGTGCGGGGGCATGGAGGCATCATCATGGCCTCGCCCACGCTATACAATGCCTAGATAATGGGAGCTGTACAGCAGGGGGCGGGGCTATGATGACACAAAACAGCATGAAATTCATCGTCAGCCCACAAAGGACCACCCATTTTCACGGACGGCTGTAGGTGGGTGCGGGTATGTGTGGGGGAATGTGGGTGGTACTGGAGACTTGCCAAGTTTTCTGGGTGGCGGGGAGCGCCAACTGTTTTTTGGAAGCCTCCAAGCTGTTCCAGAAGAATTGGCAAGTATGAATTTATCTCTCTCCACTTTATCTCTGTCCAAAGCTTAGTATATCTCCTCACATTGGGCCTAATTCTGAGTTGATCGCAGCAGCAATTTTGTTTGCAGTTGGGCAAAACCATGTGCACTGCAGGAGGGGCAGATATAACATGTGTAGAGAGAGTTAGATTTGGGTGTGGTGTATTCAAACTGAAATCTAAATTGCAGTGTAAAAATAAAGCAGCCAGTATTTACCCTGCACAGAAACAAAATAACCCACCAAATCTAACTCTCTCTGCACATGTTATATCTGCCCCCCCTGCAGTGCACATGGTTTTGCCCAATTGCTAACAAACTTGCTGCTGCGATCAACTCAGAATTACCCCCATTGAGTATGGATTCTCATAATGTCAAATATCTTAATTTGCCGTCACCATAGCCTGATTAGTTAGAGAAGAGAAGCAATACCCTCATAACATGGCAACCTACTGTAGATGAATTCTTGGAGGACATAAACTAGTTATTTCATGTACTGTATATTATTCAGCTCACTAATACAAAGTATTAGATTTATGTTATTGCAAAATAACATGTTTACTTACTCTTTAATGAGCATCAGCACATTGCATCATAAGTACATACATAGTTTCTGCATGCAAGCGTGTGTGAAGTAGATGTGTTGAACAGTGGGACATGTTTATCTTTTAGCTTTGAGAAAGTCACATGGAGCGTGACGAAACCGGTTAGGACTCCTCAATTCTTTTTTACCTACTGGACTTCTATACTCTGCCTAACAAGCATTTTGCATGACAAGCACTTTCATCTATACTAAGAGACCGATATTGACCTTGCAGCCCCTGCAGTGGCTTATTATTCTCTGCACACCGCAGCTGACATCGAGGCCCACCGAACGGCATTGGCAACTCAGTCTCCATAGCGGCTCCTTCATACCTCCAGCAGCGTCTCCGTGTAGGACTCCGCCCGGTTCAAGCTTTGCACTCTCCCTCCCAGTGACAGCTACGTGGTGGGCAATGCAGGATAATCTAACCGAGGACGCTCGGTTAGAAACCAGCCCATGGGAGAGGTAATTTTGACTTTATCTGACATCGGAGTATTTCTACATAACGGAGCTCCAATAATACATTCATGGGACTGCAGTTACCAGTCTAAAAACGTATGAATTACTCCACATTCTAACAATTCATTCATATCCAGGATACAATACTGTTTCCACTTGTTGGATACAAATGTTGCGTATTGTTACCGCTCACACCACAAGTGCTTGTTTTATCTGTTATCCAGTACAGGATATTTTACTATTTTCCTTATAAGGTTTAAGTCCAGACTATATGTTTTATTGTATGAAATTTCTTTTATTGTCATATTAAATTTTTCTTTGTAATTTATCTCAGCATACGTCAGCTTTTGTTCATGTTTCCAATTTCATTGCGCAGCTGAGTTCTTTTTTCAATCTAGGACATGTTTATCTGGCTGCATATATTCACAACAGGGCATGGAAGCACAGGCTATATTATATGCATTTGCGGTATTTTCCCTTTTTACAGAGAGTTGTGGCTCTAACTTCCATTCATTTATACCTGTTTGCCAAATATTATGTTAATTTGCAGATGATAGCAGGGGTGCAGAGAAGGCAAGATTGGGTGTGGTAGTGGGGTGGGTACAAATTACATGGGCCTGGCCTATCTGGGGGCATGAGCTGCCAAAGAAGCACAGCCAGGTCCCTAAGATGACATGACCACACCCCCTTCAGCGGCATTTTAAACAGAGCCCCAGTATTTCAAACTGGATGTTCCCAAGCACCCTAAAGGTCATACATGCCAACTTTTAAAATGTCCTCTCCAGGAGAAGTACGAAGAGGACATGCTGCTTGCTCCTTTGTGGGGCAGGGCTAGGCTGTCAGTCACTATGCACCACCCAAAATGACATGATTTGCGGGTCCGTGAGGAGGGGCAGGGCTTAATGATGTGGATTCACATCAAGTCCCGCCCCCTGTGTACTTGCACTGCAATTCTCCATAAAATCTCCTCATCCTGCATGCTTCACTAGGAAGCAAGCGGGATGCGGGAGATCTGGTCACTCTTCCATGGGTGCAGGGGACTGCCCAAACAATTTGGAGAGTAGGCAAGTATGCTAAAGGTAGATTTACTATACTATCCCTTTAAACCGGAACACTTATGAATTACACAGCTTCTGTGGCTTGCTGACTTCAAGTCTGTATTTCACCTGGTTTTAATCAGGTAAAGAACCTGTATAATCCATGAGCAAAGGGAAGGGGCCCTAATTTGCACACAATCATTAGGTAATGAGGTGCTACTCTGCTTGAAACTTAGGCCCTCATTCTGAGATGATCGTAGCTGTGCTAAATTTAGCACAGCCACAATCATTCACACTGACATGTGGGGGGACGCCCAGCACAGGGCTAGTCCGCCCCGCAGAAGTGCAAAGACATTGCACAGCGGTGATGCCTTTGCACTTCCAGAGTAGCTCCTGACCAGCGCAGCTTAAGCGTGCTGGCCGGGAGCTACTCATCACTCCCCCGCCCTCAGCGGCTGCGTATGACGTCACGCAGCCGCTGCGGGCCACACCCCGCACGGTCCGGCCACACCTGCGTTGGTGGACCGTGCCCACGAAAAGGCAGCCAAATGTCGCCGTTCCGCCCCCTCCCGCCCAGCCACCACCTCTGCCTGTCAATCAGGCAGAGGTGATCGCAGCCCCACTACATGTGCAGTTGGTAACCGTTCGCTCGGCTGCGATAAAAAGCAGCGAGCGAACGGGTCAGAATGATCCCCTTAATACAGTGTACAGAGTGAAAAAGTTGCAGGTGCACTATTTCCCACTAGCTCAACCTGTAATAACCAGAGGCATTTAGCATAATCCTGGCCAGGACTATGAGCTTACCCACCGCACCAAGGTAGCCTCTCATTGGGTAAGTCCCTAACACAAACTACAGGGGTTCAGGTCTGGGGGGCAGGACACCCCAAAGCCACCCAGCCAGACAACCCCAGGGCACCACAAAAGTGATACAAATAGAGAGTTAAATAGGTAGGAGCAGCTACTGCTGCATGTGTGAGTAATGTGAGAAGTGAAAGAAAATGGTGTGAAAGTGTTCCACATATATAAAACGGCAGGTCCAGGCAGAGCTGGCCCTAAACGATATGATGCCCTAGGCAAGATTTTGGCTGTTGCCCCCTAGCACTGCCGCTAGTTCCGCCTCTGACCCTGCACCCCTTTCCCAGCCCCATCACCCCTCACCCATAGCAGTCCTCATTATATTTTAAATAGGAACAGTGTACACATTCAACGCACATCCTTAAAAGGGTTGTGTTCTTGCTGGGAAGGGGCATAGCCACACAATAGTACCCCCGATTAAAATTACCCCAAACAGCAGTACAACTTTATTCACATTTTATCATGCGATAGTGTCCCTTATTCACAGTACATCACACAGTAGTACCACTTTATATTATATACATTACTCCTTACAGTAGTGCCCCTTATTCACATTACATCACACTGAATTGCTCCTTATTCACATTACACCACACCCATATTACTCTTTATTAGACCACACAGTAGTGCCCTTTCTTTACGTTACACCACACAGTAGATAACCCTATACATAATGCCACACATTAATAAGGCCTTTATACACATAATACCACACAATAATGCCCCTTACACATATGACACACATTATTAATGTCCTTATAAACATAATTTGCCTTGCACATTATGAGCAACCTTTATTAATGCCCTTATACACATAATGTCCCTTACACATATGCTGCACATTATGAATGTCCTTATACATTTAATGTCCCTTACACATATGCCACACATTATTAATGCCCTTATACACATAATGACGCACATAGTGCCCCTTACACATATGCTGCACATTATTAATGCATTTATACACATGACACACTTAATGAAACTTACACTAAACACTGTTACACAACCAACCCACCCACACACAGCACTCACAAGGCCAATAACACTGTGACCTCTACCTCTGCTTGGATACAGATGTGTCCTCATACATCTTACCTCAATATGCTATGCAGCATCAGATGCCTGGCGTGAGTCAGCTGGCAGCTCTAGGTCAGCTCTGTTAACATTGGCCACCTTTTTTGCCAAAAATGCATGTTATTTGCATTGCTATGTGACTAAGATGCACAAGCAGCTTCTGCTGATTAAAATGATACGTGGAATGCCTATATTCTGTGTGTGACTGTGGCTGTATCTGCATACGAAATGTTACGTTACAGTGATTTCCAGAAAAACACTAACGTACCATTTCATATGCAGATACAGCCGCAGTCACACACAGAATATAAGAATGCTGCTTATAATTTTAATCAGCTGAAGCTGCTTGTGCCCCTAGGCATTTGCCTAGTTTGCCTATGCCTAAGGCCGGCTATGGGTCCAGGGAACCCCGCGCCCCAGAGAATCCCCCCAATATTGACTGCCATAGTAGACAAAATGTAGGAGTCTTACCTCAGTGTGCTCATTCCACATATGCAGACCAGAGTTCTGGGCTATCTATTTAAAATCAGTGAGGGGTGGGTGGGGCAGGGTGCTAAATTAGGCTGAAGGTGTCTCAGGCCTTCAGAAATATGTTTAAATACATAGAATCAGTTACAAAGGGATTTGCACACCATAATTAGGTAATGAGGTGCTACTCTGCTTGAGACTTAATACAGTGTACACTACAGAGGGAAAAAGTTGCAGGTGCACTATCTCACACTAGCTCAACCCAATGAAAGGCTACCTTGGTGATGCGGGTAAACTCACAGCCCTGGCCAGGATTATGCTAAATGCCTCTGGTTATTATAGGTTGAGCTGGCAACCCTGGAAATTTTCCGGGCATGCCACTGCTCCCCCTCCCACCTCCTTAAAGTCCGTTCTGCCGGTGGGCATTTACAGAATGATGCGATCACATTGCATTGTGACACGATTGCGTCATGACGCGAACACATCATTCTGCAAACGCCCACCGGCAGAAAGGACTTTAAGGAGGATGGGGGAAGAGGATAACAGTGCTGGCGGGCAAGTGCCCACCAGCACATGGTGATGCTGCCCGTAGGATGGCCATCGGTGGGTTATCCATCGATGGTCACCACCATCGATGGATAGTCTCAATGGTGTAAAACTATCTGGAATGGATCCATCGATGGTCATCCCTAATTTAGTACACATGCGGGTGGACAAGGGGGGGCGTAGCTTAGTGGGTGTCAGGGGGTGGAGCTAAGGTCCATGCCCTGACACTTTTAGGAAGAAAAAAATCAATTTGATAGCACTGAACCATCGATGGTGGGAAACCATCTGGTTCTCCCCCATCGATGTTATAAGTATTCAACATCGGTCATAGACCATCAATGATTTTGAATCATCGATGATCGGTGGCCATCCCTAGCTACCCCTAGGCAACGAGAATTCCCCGTGGCAACGAGCATGGATCCCATGGCATAAAACCCCTGGCAAAATACAATGACACAATGCGTAAAACCCCTGCAACGTGCATGAAACCCCTGGCAACACGCGTGAAACCCCTGGCAATGCGCAGGTAAAAAAAATTTAAAAACCCGCCCTGGGAGGTATGACCAGTTTGAAAAACCCGCCACTGAAGGAGTTAAAGGGATAGGGGCCTGACAAATCTCCTAGCACCCTTGCCAGACCTACATAAAGTAGACTTGCCATAATATTTATGAGGTAATGGGAGATTATGGCAAGCCTAGGCCTACATGATCTTTCAACAAGCTCAGCCCAGGCCTGTTTGTGTAACATTAATTATTCTACTTACTGTTGATTAAATGAGCTCTTTACATAACCTTAAAAATATACTAAGTTATCCTTAATACAAGAACTGTAGATTTGCTGCACCAAGTACGTATGTAGGACACACATGTTCATTTTGTACTTGAAATTATGGGTTTTCACATGTAAATAAGATGCAGCATCTCCTTATAATCACAGGCACAAAATAACCTTTCCTTGTCTTGCCAGCTTCTGCTATAGTTGAGTCTATAATGTATGGATTAAATCCAAATCTTGCCGTTACGACAGAGTCTGGAAAGCTGGGCAGCTACTTTAACCTGTGCTGTGCTGGTAACGAAATGGTTAATGCGTGTCCCGAGTGAAATCAGCAGAGTGCAATGCAGAATCACCAGCTGCAGGGCCTTGTTTATAACAAGCAAATAACTTCTTTCTTTGCCTGTGCTTGATAAATGGAGAGCTGGCTGCAGCAGGATGGATTTGTATGAAACTGGGATTTTTTTCTACAATTTACCAGGTGTACTGCTGGCTCAGCCCAAGGATTTACAGTCAGGAAGGATGATTACTGGCTGGCATCTGACCACCTGGCAGGGGCACCGAGCTAGCACTTCTAAAATAAAACCATCCACCGACTGCATGAGGTTGTCAGTGTATTTCACTAGTGCTTAGAATTCCTTTTTAAGATCAACTGCCAAATAAAGGACATGTAATAACCATTAATTAGTTGACAAGACTTCCCAGCTTAAGACGCCTAAAGTAACGTCAATCTATGCACTACACTAAAAGAAAACGTAAAAGATACTTTTAATTGTTTGGTATTCTTTTCCGTGACTTACATTTCTCTGTTTTGTTTAGATGTCCCATCAACATTGAAACAAAAACTGACTCACAGCAAAGACAGTAAAGATTACTTTTTTGCTTCTGACCAAGAGCCGTTATATGTATGCAATGTCAAGATGTTACATGATCTTCAACTCATCCATCGGCAAAATTAGCTCTTAGAAGATGCATGAAGTTTAACCCTCTTACTACATTTATGGACAAACATCAGTTCTATAGAACCGGTTTCTCTACGGCTTATATTTTTTTAGTATGGGTGAAATTTCACATAGGTAGTGCGTCTGCTTGTGGCTCAGAGCTGTAATATACAGGGGGTGACTAAGAGATGGACACAGGTTTGCTCCTGTGTAAATATGTGTGGATGAAAGTTAAATAAATCTGGCCATATTTAGAGTCACATTAGACCTAGGTGCACCTCAGCACTAAATACGAACATAACCGGAGCTCAAGTTAGCACTCACCAAGTTCATCTTATCTTATGTGAAGGTCATTCTTGCAACACTTAGTTTAAATATAGACAGTCTGGCCAGTATTTGTGCCCTGTGACCTGGTTACACTGCAAAAGAAAAACACCTCCCACTATTATCTGTCTATAATGTCTTTTGAATTGTTTCACCATTCACACTATATGGCTGAATGTGAATTAGGAGCAAAGCAAAAAGTAAAAGTAACTTTGCGCTTTGGCAAAACCATGTTACACAGCAAGTGGGGCAGATTCAAAATGTGCAGAGAGATATAAGATTTAGGAGGGGCATGTCCTAATTCAATAGTGGCGGAAACTATTGTCACAGTCGCTGTTAAGTGCTTGAGCATACGGTAGATATGTTAAGCTGGCCATACATAAGAACAACCAGCATCAGATGTGACTCGTCTCATGATTTCCCTTAAACTCGCTGGCAGCTCCCTGGCAGTCCTGGTATCACAATTTGGTGTTTTTATGACACACGATGCGCCAACGATACATATACAATTATGACGGATAATATGGGTTGCACGTATGATCAGAGGATGCAACATTCGACCTGCAGGACCGCGCATCCAATCGTATTCGCACCTAAATAATGCACGATTTGCATACGATGCAACGTTTGAGGCATCCAAATCGTGCATTCGTACCTAAACTCGTTCTAGTGTATGGCCAGCATAAATCTGAAGACAACCAATGACATGTCCTTGCATTACCTTATACTGTCTTCTAACAGCCTATTTCTAAGACAACTAACTAGTGTATCACACATGAATCAGTTACTAAAAATACAAACTATCATTTATGCTAGAACTCTCAAAAGTTCTAAACGAATAAATGTCAAGATGAGTCTGACCTGTCACTTGGTGAGTCTTCTCCCTGCCACATCTTCATTAACTTAGTTGGCCAATAGCACAGCAGGGCTGCAGACATGAGCAAAAGGCACTCTAAAGAGAGGTGATGAAGGGAGGCATCCTGCAAGTGAAATAGGACAGCAGGTGGACTATCAGACCCATCTATCTAACACCTAATTTAAGGCTTGACCAGGTCACTAAAGTTACTAGGGGAACCACCGATTAGCCAAGAGCCTAAGTAGGCTTCTATGACAGATAAAAATAACGTAAAAGGCAACTATGTTTTGCCATAAAACTCTGAAAACAGTCAAAGACATTTTTCTCCAAAGTACATATAGATTTTTTTATACAAGATGGTTATTGGCAGCTTAACTATGGTTTATTGGTTGTTTTTTCACTCTGTCCTGCATACTTTGTTTATTTTAATAACTTATCAAAGGTTTAATGTTTAGTTGAGAAGTGACACATTGCATTGCTGCGTTAGGGCAATCTGGCACAAAATAAATCACTATATTCTCTGTTTCTCATTTAAGTAAACCAATGAACGATAGTGAGTATCAGCCATGTTTTTAATGCTGATTTTGTTTAGCATGTCCGTTTTTTAGGTGACAGAACTCTCTTTGTTCCTGTACTTATGGCGTAGACTTCAATTCTTGTTGTCTCTGTGAATGACAAACAGGATGTGATTGCTTCTTTGGCTACGGGGAGGGGGGAATGTATGCTAAAGATATAGGCCTTTTGCACCACCATCAGGAAGCAAGTGGTATTACATATCTAAAAATAATTTCTAACAGACATAACAATATTCTAGAAGGTGAGAAACGCAAATATTCTAGGTGTTCACTACCCTGTCATTCTAGAATAGCCTCCCTCCATATATAAGTGATCGGCCACTGTCACTTGGCAGTTGAGCGGTTTGCGTTGTCTATTGTGATTTTGTTGTTTCTCGTGTATCTAAAAAAAATAGAGCCAATCTAGCAGAGCCAATGTCATATTCGGAATCAGCACCACATAGTTACCCCAAAATCACTCTAATGTGATGGGAAATAAAACTAGTGTTGGGTAGTGAACAGATACATCGCTAACTGAAGACTATTCTTCAGCATGCTAATGACCAGGAGCTGCTACTGACACATAATAACTTAAGATTACATGTTTCCACTCAATAACATGCTCATGCTTATTCTTATTTTGACTTCCAGATGTGGATATCTCAATGAACCTCATACAGGGACGTAGCCAGAACTTTGATGGCCCCATAGCAACATTTTGAAGGGGCCCCTGTCCCAATCTTTCTAGAGAAACACCTCTCTGCAGCAGTTATTAATGTTATACCCAAAATAGTGCCCCAGCTCATTTTCTGAACCATAGTAGTGCCTTAGTTAATGCTATGCCCCATAGTAGGGCCCTAGATTATTTTCTGATCAATAGTAATGCCCTACTTCATGTTATGTCACATTGAAGGGCTGCCAGTACAAATTATACAACACAGTATCCCCTATGCACCTTATCACATACAGTGATCCAGATCATATTATGCCATGCTATAGTGCCTCCACTTCATATTGTGCCACATTACAGTGCCCCAGTTTATATTATGTAACTTAATAATTCCCTCCAGTTAATTTTATACCACATTACAATGAGCAGGTCCAGGGTCATAACTAAATATATTGTAGGCACCAAGTCAAAAGTTTGTAAGGACCCCTATCTACCACCCAATGAAATATGTATGTAAAACATGTAAATTGGAAAGGAAAGGTGGGCCCTTCTCAGCTCTGGGCCCCATAGCAGCTGCACTTCCTGCACCCATGGTAGCTATGCCCTAGGGGGCAGATATACTAAGCTTTGGAAAGAGATACAGATGAGAAAGATAAAGTACCAACCAATCAGCTCCTAACTGCTATTTTTCAAATACAGCCTGTAACATGACAGTTAGGAGCTTAGTACATCCCTCACTAGATCTCATACCTCCCCACCTGCTATCACCCCTTTGTTATTTTTGGTCTGTATTATTTTTCCATGGTCCCTCCCCTGACGTTTGAACACACAAGAATAGGCAGCTGGTGAACAGTCATATCAATTCACACATATTTAAGTGTAAGAATTTGTAGGTTGCACTTTATTCTACTTCTCTCATCAATTCTTCAATAAGAATATTTTCATAAACAAAATAAAAATGTTGCTTGTTTTGAGGCCCACCTTTTTGAAGATATATTTCTTTATACGAAGATGGATATACAGTACACCACATTTGTGGCCCCTGGAAAATGCTAATGTGAGTTTGTTCTAATTAGCACCACCAATTATATTCACCACACTATATTGCTCTTTCATACAGAACATATTGTTTAACTTTCATGTCTGTCATGGGGGGAGATGTATCAAACCCTGGAAAGAGAGTACAAACCAATCACCTTCTAACTGCCATGTTATAATCTGTGTTTGAAAAATGACAGAAAATGATTGGTTAGTATTTTCTCTCTCTCCATTTTATCTCTCTCCAAGGTCTAATACATGTTTACCCATGGTTTCTAAGAAATATCTACTTTTTCCTTCTTGTAGTCATTTTTTCCAACTTTTCTTTTATCATTAATAGTTCTCATTGAAATGTTATATGTATGCATCAATGTCAAATATTAATACAGGTTGAGTATCCCATATCCAAATATTCCAAAATACGGAATTTTTTGAGTGAGAGTGAGATAGTGAAACCTTTGTTTTCTGATGGCTCAATGTACACAAACTTTGTTTAATACGCAAAGTTATTAAAAATATTGTATTAAATGACCTTCAGGCTGTGTGTATAAGGGGTATATGAAACATAAATTAATTGTGTGAATGTACACACACTTTGTTTAATGCACAAAGTTATTAAAAATATTGGCTAAAATGATCTTCAGGCTGTGTGTATAAGGTGTATATGTGACATAAATGCATTCTGTGCTTAGACTTGGGTCCCATCACCATGATATCTCATTATGGTATGCAATCATTCCAAAATATGGAAAAATCCAATATCCAAAATACTTCTGGTCCCAAGCATTTTGGATAAGGGATACTCAACCTGTATATAACAAATGTACAATAGAGG
The DNA here is from genome assembly GCF_028390025.1 of Pseudophryne corroboree. Taxonomy (NCBI): domain Eukaryota; kingdom Metazoa; phylum Chordata; class Amphibia; order Anura; family Myobatrachidae; genus Pseudophryne; species Pseudophryne corroboree. The sequence goes on from NC_086446.1 coordinate 673,956,107, forward strand.
GAAGGCTAAATGAGTAGGTGAGGCCTATAGAGACCATAGAACAGAGTAGTTTGAACTCTTCTCCATCAGTAAAATGATCGTGCCATTTGGACCACTTGATCAGAGGAGAGGAAAGAGAGTGGGTATTTAAGAAGCCCATAGTCTCTTTTTTCAGTATGGAGCATGGGCACCCTGATGGGAATTAAGATGTGTCCTAGGATATATCTGTCATATCTAGGAAATTTGGGAGGACAAGTGTGATGGTGTGTGACTGTTGGAGAGAGAACTGCTGGTTTAGTCAGGACATTGGAGAATAAAACAGTGATTGAATATATGGGCAGTCACTGAAAACTGTGGTCGCTTGCGTGCGACATAGCTACTACATGCACCTCTGAATCAGGTCCATACTGAGGAGGTAACACATTTATTTCCTTTGCTGGATTTAAAAGTTTTCCTTCAGGTCCTGCTCTCATTATTTACTTATAGGGTCTCTGATCTCTGAATATGTGTACTACAAAGTTATTCCAACTCTACTGCCTCCCCAGTATGGACCAGGGAGTAGTAGTAAAAAGTCCCTTACATAGATGATGTTGGTCATTAAAAAGCATGATTGGAAATATTTATATTCTATTTTGGATATGCCTAAACCTAAGTAAAGACAAGTAATGAGTTTGCTGAAAGTGAATCAGGTATAGTGGAGAGTCCCTTAGAATACCCATTTGTTAGATTAAGGTCAGGAATGAATTCAATCAATGTTTTCAATGACAAGAACATTATTGGTAAGTTTAATTCTTTATTACATAGAAACGTGTCATCTCAGATTTCTAATGTGTCTAAAATCCCAATATTATCATCTGGACATCTCCAAATGTACCCAAGGTTTATAGTGTGGTGGTCGCGACCAGTACCGTACTTGTGTGGGGACACATCACTCCTGATGTTTTGCAGCTTGGGGACATTTATAACTCCTTCACTCTTTGAACGTGTCATGTGACTTTAGTCCACCCACACGGTGGAAAAAAGTGGTAGGGGGGTGTCCCAAGGGTGCTGTCCTGGCTGCAACCGTTCCACTCCATTCAGCACAAATCACACACCCTCATCATGGCACTGCTAGCATCTGTCAGATTAAAAAGTCAAGTATAACATTTTGAAACAACAAGACTTAATTTTTATGGCAGATTTTGTAATGTAGTTCCCTGCAAGAAAACAAGGTACTTTATTTTAGTTTTTGTGTCATGTTTATTGTGCAGTTTAAGGACAAAAAACCAACTAGCCCTGTTTTAAGTGATATACAATTGTTGGTGTAGAATATTAAGCATTAATTTTATATATGCCATAAACCACTTTTGTATTTGATTTCTAATAGAAATCAGTAGTTTTTAGTGAAGCGGAATGGTATTATTGGATCTGGGTTTATAATTTTTATTTCTAAATTGGCCTGAAGTTTGTAATTTTGCTTTTTCTATGTGGAACCTCTTTATATAGTTGTCCCTCATACAACCACCATAAGTATGTAAAAATTGAGATATCCTCTGACTGGTTAATAGTCTGGAAAGACAAAAGAGCTTCAGACAAGGATAATTTGGCCTCAAGATAGGTCAGTAGTATATAGTGATGGAATATGTAGGGTCTAGTTGGTATATAACCCGGTTGTATTGCCCAGATCCTGATCAAAGGTGTCTGACCAATCTTTGTAATCGGTAAGATTTAAGAGTTCCAAGTGTTTCTGGATCTGAAAAAAACTCCACTTCGGAAAGAGATCTCATGTGAATTTGTGGTGTAAAGGCAGAGGAGAGTTACACATCTGTACTCTAACAGACCAGCCAGGAATAATATGTTCTTTCTTTTTCATCCTCCTGAGACTTAAAGTGAATGATACGGATGTGTGGAACATAATAGTTACATCATTGCACTTAAATGGGCCATTAGCAAAGTTGGCTAAGGGATATCTATTTTAACTTATGTTTAGGAAGACATGTAACCTACATGTACATCAATATATACAATGTTAAAAATCTAAATTCAACCATGTAAATATGTTCTAAGAACAGAAACTTAATGGTACGTGGATAACTCGATAAAGGCATATACTGTATTTTAAGAATGCTGTAGCAGACTAAGCACTTTTAAAAGCTATATAAACAAACTATTAATGTCCACTATAGTGAGTCCATCCTAAGACAAACCATGGGATAGATGATCTTCTATCCATATAATGGGTTTGGCAAGTCTGTAGGCAAGTAGAACTCAAGCAGACATAGGTGGACCTGTGTCATTCCTGAAGCAAATTATCTTGGCATTTAAAGTATTATGTGCAACAGGGATGTTCCATTCTGAAAACAATTCAAATCCTGATTAATGGGTGAAGAACACATACATAGAAGCTTCATAACAGACAAATAATTTTAGCAGGAATCCCTGACTGTAGGGAATCTAGTTGTCTCACAGGGCTGAATTAATGCATTAGGAAGACCTTCTGGTTATATTTGTAGACTACCAAGTATGTCAGTATCTTCTGCCAAAGTAATTGATAGCAGCAGTTTTTTTGTTAATATGACATAAGAGAATTAATAGTAGAGTATCCCTGGAGGAGCTCCCAGCAGTAAAGCTTGGTTCAGGCAACCAGTGAATCTGGTCAATTAAAATATATCTGTCGACTTTACAAAGAGGTCTACGGAACAGCTGAGTTACTGAGTCCGGTGTTCCCATAATTTATAAATTGATATTAGTGCCGTTCCATATCTGTCACTTTGTCTTGATGAGCAGACACCTCAGTTTGAAGGGTGGTGTGAGAGTTAATAAGATCATTATTGAAAAAGACTAATTTCTGCATTTTAGACTATTTGTACAATCACTGATTTCTGTAATTTCAGTTCAGAGCTCTCGAACAACTACTCATATCCAAGGACTTGACCACTTTAAAGGCCTTTCTCTGATGACCAGCATTCCTCTTTATAACCTGTAGTTGTTCCTTTGGCAATTGCAATGTCGACACTCACAACAGGGACACTGTCAGGTTGAACCTGACATACTGGGAGCTATCATCACACCCACCTTGGCCCTTAATTTGCCCATTTACCGCCTTGGCCTTACACCAAGATTCTGCCCTGACCAGATCTCTACTACATCCAGGCCTGTGCACCAACAAGGCCTCTGTGTTAGGGTCTCCTGCCCTGTGCTGCCACGTCGTCATGGCAACCGGGAGACAAGTGCTAGTGGAGTAACCTGAGCGCAGCTGATACTCCGGTTCGGGTCTTTTGCTGTGCAGTGGTTATAGGCTCTGTGCACGGCAGGGGATCCGGTGCTGGTTTTTGTGCTCACAGTCTGTGAGGTCTGAGTGGGGCGTGGACAGCACCTGCTTTATAAGGCCTCTTTTCAGGGTAAGCAGATGCTGCTGAATCTCTGTTGGTTAGTCAGTTCATGAAAGTTAGCCAGTACTGTGTAGCTTTGTATTTGTTTGTTGCTTACTGCAAATAGGCCTGGGAATTTGGTATTACACTCTGCCAATCCAGACCTAGCAGTAAGACTGGAGTCAGTCGTTTAGCTTGCTGGGGTTCTGTTATTACTCTGTGAACTTAGCAAGTTTGCGGCTGTATTCTAACACTTGCCTGTCTAATCCTGTCTCACTGTGCTAGGTGTCAGGGGTCAGTTTAGTGGCAGTAAGCTTAAACCTGTGCACTGCAAGTGAGAATCAGGATTGTGGAGGCTCTCCTTGTGTCTATCATTCCATCTCTGACCAAGGAGTTTACTGCCACACCCGTTGGTAACCCTTTAGGGTTTTGCTGTTGCCCTTAGCAACAGCATTTCGGGTTCTCTACGTATTAAAACACAACATCTTGCTTTTTACATCTGAGCAGTTCTAATACAAGGGAGATACCCAGTTCCTTAGCCTCTGGGCTTCTCTGTTCACTGTGTGTGTATTTTGTTACCCTATCACCTTCTGTGTACGTTATGTCATATTCCCCAGTTTGTCTGTGAGTCCATTTGTTTTGCATAACAGTTCAAACACCAGTACATTCCTGCAGACACTGGAGTGCATAACAGTTCTGACACTAGTACTTTCCTGCAGGCACTGGTGTGCATAACATATTCAGCAGCCTAATACTCCTGTTGAAATTTTGTGGGAATATGGAGCATACCCCTCAAAATACGTTGCAACAGGTGGTCGATCAGGTGCAGGTCCTGACTCGACAATTTAATGATTTGTCCATTAAAATGCACACCTCCCAGGCTGCTGGCGGAGCTCCCGCAGCAGCAGCACCTGCAGGGGTTAAGGAGCCGAAAGTAAATCTCCCGGATCGTTTTTCTGGAGATCGCTCGCAGTTCTTTTGTTTCAAGGAGAGCTGCAAGCTATACTTCCGGCTTAGGCCTCAGTCTTCTGGGTCGGAGATTCAGCGGGTGGGCATAGTGATTTCCTTGCTACAAGGAGACCCACAGGTCTGGGCATATGGGTTGCAGCCTGACTGTCCGTCGCTTAAAAGTGTTGATGCTTTTTTTACGGCACTGGGCATGTTGTATGATGACCCTGACAAGACGGCCTCAGCCGAGGCTCAGATTTCGATCCTTAAGCAAGGGCGAAGGCCAGTTGAGGTTTACTGTACGGAGTTTCGGAGGTTGGCCCATGATACCCAGTGGAATGACCCAGCCCTGAGACACCAGTACCGAAGAGGTCTTTCTAACCAGATAAAGGACCAACTGGTACAATATCCCTTGCCTGATAGCTTGGATCAGCTCATGCAGTTATCCATCCGGGTGGATAGACGGCTGAGAGAGCGTAGGCTTGAAAGGGAGACTGAGATTTCCTTCCTTCCCAAGGGAACCTCAGACTCTGAGGAATTTTCTGAGGAGCCTATGCAGATTGGGGCTACCCGCCTCTCCTCGCGTGAGAAGACGCGGAGGAGACAGCAGGGGTTGTGTTTGTACTGTGGGAATAAAGGTCATGTGGTAGTATCATGCCCAGAAAAGCCGGAAAACTTCAGGGCCTGAGGGTGATGGGAAATATCCTGTCAGGCCAGAAGTCAGAATTTCCCAAGAAGACTTTTATCATTCCGGTGACCTTGAAGATCCTCGGTCAAGCTGTCAAGACTGAGGCCTTTGTGGACAGTGGGGCCGACGGGGTTTTTATGGACCGCCAATTCGCCCTAAAACACTCTGTTCCCTTAGTACCCTTGGCATCGGAAATTGAGATTTGTGGGTTAAACGGGGAACCATTATCCCAAGGTAAAATTACCTCTTGCACTAGCCAGATTTCTTTGTTTATTGGAGCCACACACTCTGAAAAATTGTCCTTTTATGTGACTGTCTGTACTTTTGCCCCATTGGTGTTGGGGTTACCCTGGTTAAGGGCCCACAATCCTCAATTTGACTGGGTCTCTGGGGAGATTCTTAGTTGGGGTACTGATTGTTTCAGGAGTTGCTTGAGCCTTCCAGTCAGGCTCTCGCAGCTAAGTTTGCCAGGATTGCCAGGGTGTTATGCAGATTTTGCGGACGTGTTCTCCAAAAAAGTTGCAGAGGTACTACCTCCCCATCGCCCCTATGACTGTGCCATTGATTTGTTGCCAAATGCTAAGCTTCCCAAGAGCAGGTTGTACTCCCTGTCACGTCCTGAGACTCAGGCTATGGCAGAGTACATTCAGGAGAACTTGGCTAAGGGATTTATCAGACCTTCACAGTCTCCAGTTGGGTCGGGGTTCTTCTTCGTGGGTAAAAAGGACGGTTCGTTGCGACCCTGCATCGACTTCAGGGAATTGAACCGTATCACGATTAAAAACTCATACCCACTGCCTCTCATTTCGGTCTTGTTTGACCAGCTTCGTACTGCCACCATTTTTTCTAAGATTGACCTACGCGGTGCGTACAATCTAATCCGAATAAGAGAGGGGGATGAATGGAAGACTGCCTTTAATACCCACTCAGGGCATTATGAATATTTGGTGATGCCTTTTGGGCTCTGTAATGCCCCGGCAGTCTTCCAGGATTTCATGAATGATGTGCTCAGGGAATATTTGGATAGATTCTTAGTTGTATACTTAGATGACATCCTAATCTTCTCCCATTCCCTGGAGGAACATCAGAAGCATGTACGCTTAGTCCTCCAGAAACTCAGAGACCACCGGCTTGGGGCGAAGCTGGAGAAGTGCGAATTTGAAGTTCAGCAAATCGCATTTCTAGGATATATTATCTCCCCAGAAGGTTTCCAAATGGAGGGTTCCAAGGTACAGGCAGTCCTGGATTGGGTGCAGCCCACTAGTTTGAAGGCGCTTCAGCGTTTCCTGGGCTTTGCGAATTTTTATAGACGATTTATCGCTGGATTTTCGTCTATAGTGGCGCCCTTGGTGGCACTCACTAAGAAAGGGGCGGATGTTGCTCACTGGTCTTGTGAGGCTAAAGCGGCTTTTGCCCGTCTCAAAAGGGCATTTGTTTCGGCCAAGGTGCTGCGACACCCAGATCCAGAGCGTCCTTTTGTGGTGGAGGTGGATGCCTCTGAGATGGGTATTGGGGCAGTGCTTTCTCAGATGGGAGTGTCTGATAATCGCCTTCATCCCTGTGCTTACTTTTCCCGTAAATTTTCGCCTGCCGAGATGAATTATGACGTGGGTAACCGGGAATTGTTGGCTATTAAGGATGCACTCGAGGAGTGGAGACACTGGCTTGAGGGGGCTAAGTTTGTGGTCTCAATTCTCACTGACCATAAGAATCTGGCATATTTAGAGTCAGCGAAGCGTCTCAATGCCAGGCAGGCACGATGGGCTTTGTTTTTTGCTCGCTTTAATTTTTTGATAACATATCGCCCTGGGTCAAAAAACATCAAGGCTGATGCGCTCTCGCGGAGTTTTGCTCCAATCCAGGAGACCACCGAGGAGCCGTTGCCCATTGTTTCCCCATCATGTATTAAAGTGGGCATTACCCAGGACCTCTTATCATTAGTCCTTAGAGCACAGGAGCAGGCTCCTCCAGACCTTCCGGTAGGTCTTTTGTTTGTGCCTCCTAGGTTAAGACAGCGAGTGTTCCTGGAATTCCATGCCAAGAAGTCGGCAGGTCACCCGGGTATTGCCAGAACTCGGGAGTTGCTATCTAGGGCGGTGTGGTGGCCCTCGGTGGCTAAGGATGTGGATCAGTGGGTTCGGGCATGTGACATCTGTGCCCGAAATAAGACTCCTAGAGGGGTTCCTGTTGGCCCATTACATCCACTCTCTATCCCATCTAAGCCATGGACCCACATTTCAATGGATTTTGTGGTGGACTTGCCCAAATCCTCGGGGATGACAGCCATCTGGGTTGTCGTTGACAGGTTTTCGAAGATGGCGCACTTCGTTCCACTGGTTGGGCTGCCATCAGCCAGACGCCTGTCTGAATTATTTATGCTGCATGTTGTGCGTCTCCACGGGTTGCCACTTGATGTGGTCTCTGACCGCGGATCCCAGTTTGTGGCCAAATTCTGGAGGGCATTTTGTTCCGATCTCCAGATTTCTGTCAGCTTGTCGTCAGGCTACCATCCGCAGTCTAATGGGCAGACTGAAAGGGTGAACCAGTCCTTGGAGCAGTTCCTCAGGTGTTATGTCTCCAAGTGTCAGACTGACTGGGTTGCTCATCTGTCCATGGCGGAGTTTGCCTATAACAACGCGGCTCACTCTGCTACAGGGATCTCTCCCTTCCTTTGTGTGTATGGGCATCATCCTAAGGCCAATTCTTTTGACCCCCTGGACTCCACGCCTGGTGGTTCCTCTGTGGTTTCGGTCCTTAGAGGTATTTGGCGGAAAGTGAAGAAAGCCCTTGTGTCTGTGTCATTAGTGACCAAAAGGGTTTTTGATAAGCGGAAAAGACCCTGCAGCTTCAAATTAGGAGACTTCGTCTGGTTGTCTACCAAGAATTTGAAGTTGAGACAGCCATCTCATAAGTTAGGGCCCCGGTTCATCGGCCCTTATAAGATCACCAGGGTTATCAATCCGGTGGCATTTCAGTTAGATCTGCCCCGTTCTTTGGGTATCAATAAAACATTTCATTGTTCCCTTTTAAAACGGGCGATTAGTAATCCTTCTTCCAGTGGAAGACCTTCCCCTCTTCTGATACGTGGCCAGAGGGAGTTTGTTGTTGAAAGGATTCTTGACTCCAAGGTGGTTCGGGGTCGGCTGTCATTTTTGGTGCACTGGAAGGGGTATGGCCCGGAGGAGCGGTCGTGGGTGCGCAGTTGTGATCTTCATGCCCCCAGACTGATACGCTCTTTCTTCTCGCAGTTCCCCGATAAACCCGGTGGTAGGGGTTCTTTGACCCCTCGTCAGAGGGGGGGTACTGTTAGGGTCTCCTGCCCTGTGCTGCCACGTCGTCATGGCAACCGGGAGACAAGTGCTAGTGGAGTAACCTGAGCGCAGCTGATACTCCGGTTCGGGTCTTTTGCTGTGCAGTGGTTATAGGCTCTGTGCACGGCAGGGGATCCGGTGCTGGTTTTTGTGCTCACAGTCTGTGAGGTCTGAGTGGGGCGTGGACAGCACCTGCTTTATAAGGCCTCTTTTCAGGGTAAGCAGATGCTGCTGAATCTCTGTTGGTTAGTCAGTTCATGAAAGTTAGCCAGTACTGTGTAGCTTTGTATTTGTTTGTTGCTTACTGCAAATAGGCCTGGGAATTTGGTATTACACTCTGCCAATCCAGACCTAGCAGTAAGACTGGAGTCAGTCGTTTAGCTTGCTGGGGTTCTGTTATTACTCTGTGAACTTAGCAAGTTTGCGGCTGTATTCTAACACTTGCCTGTCTAATCCTGTCTCACTGTGCTAGGTGTCAGGGGTCAGTTTAGTGGCAGTAAGCTTAAACCTGTGCACTGCAAGTGAGAATCAGGATTGTGGAGGCTCTCCTTGTGTCTATCATTCCATCTCTGACCAAGGAGTTTACTGCCACACCCGTTGGTAACCCTTTAGGGTTTTGCTGTTGCCCTTAGCAACAGCATTTCGGGTTCTCTACGTATTAAAACACAACATCTTGCTTTTTACATCTGAGCAGTTCTAATACAAGGGAGATACCCAGTTCCTTAGCCTCTGGGCTTCTCTGTTCACTGTGTGTGTATTTTGTTACCCTATCACCTTCTGTGTACGTTATGTCATATTCCCCAGTTTGTCTGTGAGTCCATTTGTTTTGCATAACAGTTCAAACACCAGTACATTCCTGCAGACACTGGAGTGCATAACAGTTCTGACACTAGTACTTTCCTGCAGGCACTGGTGTGCATAACACTCTGGCTGATTTGCCACCTCAGCACTGACGCCATAGATGCCCCTCAACTATGTTGATTTTGCACACCATCTAGGCCCATAAAGGAACCAGACCTTAGCTGTTGATTTGGATCATCCTTCCACATGGACCTCTAGGTCCATCATTCCACCTCCCCCTGATGACTTTAAACTCACATTGCCTGGTCATCTACAGCCATTGTATTGCATCTGTCTGTTCTCAGTCCCTGATAGAAAGATTAAGAGTGTTTAACCACTCTAACTCCTGGCGCAAATAAAAATTGAATTTAAGATGGCTATACAGCAGCTGCAAGCACTGGGGGACTGCTAATTCCCTCAACCGACTGGAAAATATATACACAAAAGTGCTGCGCTTGATGTATGCTTAATAACAATTAATAAAAAGAAAAAAATATTTTTTGTATATATAGGTGTCTGCTTAGATCAAATTAAAACACATATGGAACTTGCTGGTAAATTATAAACAAATTTAATTACACATACAATAATAAACAAAAAACCATTTAAAAGAAGCTCAAGCACACTGAAAGACGTTTCTAAAATGTCACTTAGTTGAAGTGATTCGTAACAATGTATCCGCAATGCTGCCACATAGACCTTAATTGTGGTCTCTTAGTATCAATGAACTGAATTGCAACAGTTAAAGCCTGCACGAGAAAAACTTTAACTCCTGTCCTCAGTGCTACTGGCGTCCCAGTGCAGAGGAAATGATGCTGATCATATTTACCCGACCTGCGGGGAGATTCAGGAGAAAACGGAGTACCTTCCAAGCGTCCGCCGCCGGCACTATCGCGGTGCAGATGCTTCTGTCCTGGCGGGCGGGTACGGACGCTGCTCTGGAGTGCTGACCTGGTGTTCCGGTAATTCCAAGCGTCCGCCGCCGGCACTAGTGTGGTGCAGATGATTCTGTCCTGGCGGGCGGGTTAGGACGCTGCAGTGGAAGACTGACCAAGTGTACCGGTGCAGGTTCTCTGAGGCTGTTTGTCAAATTCAAATTCGCCGCTGTAGGGAAAAGTGGCTAGCAGTAATCAGTGGGTCAGTGGGCTTGAGCCAAAAGGAGTGACGTCAACGCGTTTCGTCCCGTCTCCCGGGACTTCCTCAAGACGATGTTCTCAGTCCCTGTTTTACATCTTTTTATGACTTATGCTTAATTCTAATGTTTCTAATTTGATTTGATAAAAATTACATCCATTACTTTTGTTCTCCATAACTGTAATGTTCATGTCAATGAATGGAACATACTGTTAGGAACACAGGTCATCTATATGTAACAAAAGTCCTGGAAGTCCAACAATGGTGTCAAATCATTGTTTATGTGTTTCAGTAAATGTAAGAACTTGTAAAGCAAGTTGCATGTTATTGTCAATATGGAGTGTATGCCACTCAGTACTGTATGTATAAGGGCACAGCAGTGGATAACTAAATTGTTGTGTAATCACAGCTCAGGTGGTCCTGTAGTTTTGGCTCTGCATGGTGAATTGGAGAACTTAATTAGGTCCAAAGCAATCTCCTTTTGTGTCAAGGTAAGGAGACTGCAGATGTCAGCCCCTGCAGTGTGTTGTCCATAGTGCTGTGCCAGAGGAATTTTTAAATGTACAAGCAGTCAATACAGCCCACGTCTCACATGTGCCGTGTCAGAGTGTGGTGTTCCAGGAGGTCAACTTGTGCATTCAATCGAGCCCTACAACTTGTGCATAGCAAGTAAAATAATGCAGGCCTCCGAGCTGAGGATAGCTGCATATGAGGACATAGAGTAAGTTGAGTGAGTGGTCATGAGATAGGCTGCTAGTGGTGTAATATCCAGGAAAACCATTCTTGGCACTCATGGGTTCTGAGATGTAAGATGTGTCAGGGAGGGTCAAATTGACAGATTAAATTACACACAGTTTCCCAATTGCCATTCTGTAGTCTCAAAATGTAGCTATGGTCTTCTGTATTAGGCAAGTCTATTGTTCCTTGGTGGAAGCTGGGCTTCACTGTTCCTGTTCACATCAAAGTGTATAAGGGCTACTGAAACCCTGTGGACACATTCAAAACTGGTAGGCATCCACAGCGGGTGATATATAACTTCTTCTGGGAAAGTGGTAGGTCCCAAAATACAAAGAAATCAGAGCCAAGAGCTTCTCCACTTGTCCACTTCTACACTCTTTAGAAGGCTTGGTAACATCTCCCCAATAAGCCCTACAGAAGGGCTGTCTATCCTAAGGGACCAGTATGAAAAGTGACAAGTATGAGCAGGAGAAACATTGCTGCACCAGTGGAGATGTCAGTTGACCCCAGAGTAAATTCATACATAGTTCAACATGTCCTGCCTATCTCTAGCTCCCCAGCTACACCTTATAGCCTCTGGTGCCAATTGTGTGCCTTATGTTAGCATTTTAAATATGTAATGCTAGTAAAATGCACAGATATGGATCCGAAAATGGAAACCACTGTTTGCATTGACTCCAGGGCCCTCATTCCGAGTTGTTCGCTCGGAGATTTTCATCGCATCGCAGTGAGAATTCTCTTAGTGCGCATGCGCAATGTTCGCACTGCGACTGCGCCAAGTAACTTTACTATGATGAAAGTAAGTTTACTCACGGCATTTTCATCGCTCCGACGTTCGCATTGTGATTGACAGGAAATGGGTGTTACTGGGCGGATGCACGGCATTTTAGGGGCGTGTGGCTGGAAACGCTACCGTTTCCGGAAAAAACGCAGGAGTGGCCGGAGAAACGGTGGGAGTGCCTGGGCGAACGCTGGGTGTGTTTATGACGTCAGCCAGGAACGAAAAGCACTGAACTGATCGCACAGGCAGAGTAAGTCTGAAGCTACTCAGAAACTGCTAACTCGTTTGTAATCGCAATATTGCGCGTACGTCGGTCGCAATTTTAAGAAGCTAAGATTCACTCCCAGTAGGCGGCGGCTTAGCGTGTGTAACTCTGCTACATTCGCCTTGCGAGCGAACAACTCGGAATGAGGGCCCATATCCATTCAGAATATTACCCTCACTGCTGTTTTCTAAGTACTGCCTGCTCAATCTAATATAGTTAACTCAAGTTAGATGCATTGAGGTCAGTGGAGGAACCCCAATGAAAATAAAAACGCAAGTTAACAACTGCATGACATACGTTTACTCTTGGAAGCAGTTTCACTGGCTTCTGCAAATCAAATGTCGGGGCGTATAAGCCTTAGGATGTAATTTTATGTGTAACATGAGCTAACACTTGCGGCATTTGCGCTAGACCCCCAGACCACTTGATGCCAACTTTCACTAATGTAATTATTTTTATCTGGGAAGTTTTTCTTTAGTTTCATTTATTTGTCTGTGTTGATTTATCATACTAACTGAAAACTGAGAGGAATAAACATTACTTTTACTGCTTGCTATTCCTCCGCGTGTTGATTACTGTGCGGAGAAGGACCTGACACTTGCCTAAAGCAAAGCTATATCGCTATTTAGAATTTGTCTGTTTAGTTACTGGGATGCAAACTAAACTGGAGATTACAGGCAGTGAGCACTTTATTGTTTTAAATCATATTAATGAGTAAAGGAAAATGTGCCTAGTTCCAAGTGAATACATGTTCATAGTTTATGTAGAGATATATTATAAAATATATACACCTGAATATGGGAGCAACCATACTAAAAAAAACAGCATATAACACAAAATGAATCACCCACAAGTGGAATCTCATACATGCTGATTTTGGCAGGACATTTCCCAATTTGCAGAGAGGTTGGAGGCAGTTACCTGGCACTTACAGTAGAGACATCCTCCCTGGCATACAGCAATACACTAGTGGGGTATTGTTGTTCGTCAACCATTGAAAGAAAACCCTGGTAGTATTGCATGATTGCTGGACAAGTTAAGCAATGGGCCAGCCCTCGGTATCAACTCTGTCTGCGCAGACTAGTAGTAGTAAGTGAAAAGCATGTGAACTTCTGGGACCATTACTTTACAGTGTGTGCCTAGCACAAGTGTAGGTGTGTATACGTCCATGCAGAACACATTTTAGTAATCCAACTGAACGTAATTATCAAGCATCCCTACAATTTTTACCGTCATGGGACTCCCATGTGTAACTGGTACCATGTGTTATAGAGAGACTGATCCAGATAACATGAACAGCCCACCATCCCATACATAACTCTGTGATTTGGCTGTTTACAGTATGTCTACAGTGCACATGTGTACGGTATCAAGCAGTGTATGCAAACTGATGGGTGTGCAGGCTGGTGTGAGTTCAGTGGTTGTCTACTATGCCCATGAGCAGAGTATCCCTATTGATCCTGTGAAAGTCAAATTGCATATTCGATATTTAGAACACCATGAGATTTATAATGGATGCCCCTTATACGCATTGTATAGGTAATATGGTAGGGCGCAAATTACCGTAATGGTGAATTACCACACACTGGGCGCATTACAGTAGAAGACGCATTTTGGGGGTCATTCCGAGTTGATCGCTCGCTCGCAGTTTTTAGCAGCCGTGCAAATGCATAGTCGCCGCTCACAGGGGGGTGTATTTTCGCTTTGCAGGAGTGCGAACCCCTGTGCAGCAGAGCGCCTGCAAACACATTTTGTGCAAAACAAGACCAGCCCTGTAGTTACTTATCCTGTGCAATGATTGCTGTGACGAGTGACATGGTAATGACGTCAGATACCCGCCCAGCAAACGCCCGACCACGCCTGCGTTTTTCCAAACATTCCCAAAAACGGTCATTTGACACCCATAAACGCCCTCTTTCTGTCAATCTCCTTGCGTTCGGCTGTGCGATTGGAATCGTCGCTAGAACCAGTGCAAAACCACTACGGACTTCATACCCATATGACACCTGTGTGCATTGCGGGGCATACGCATGCGCAGATTTGACTTTTTTTCACTGATCGCTACGCAGCGAACAACGGCAGCTAGCAATCAACTCGGAATGACCCCCTTTGTTCATAAATATCATACTGTAACACATGGAAAACATTCCTATATTTCACATAAAATACACATATCCACCATCAACCCAAAACACAGATTTAATATTTAACAGCAGCAAAGACTCAATAAAGATTGTATACGCACAGGGACGCATTATCTCACCAGGGCCCGCATTCCGAGTTGATCGCTCGCTGACGTTTTTCACAGCGCAGCGATCATGTGAAAAAACTGCATTTATGCGCATGCGCATGGTACGCAGCGCGCATGCGCTAAGTACTTTCGCACAAAACTTTGTAGTTTTACAGAGGCTCGAGCTACGTTTTTCAGTCGCTCGAGCGTTCGTTGTTTGATTGACAGGAAGTGGGTGTTTCTGGGCGGCAACTCAGCGTTTTCCGGGAGTGTGCTAAAAAACGCAGGTGTGCCATGTAAAAACGCAGGAGTGGCTGGAGAAACGCAGGGCGTGTTTGTGACGTCAAACCAGGAAGTAAACAGACTGCAGTCATCGCAAACTAGGAGTAAGTCTTGAGCCACTCTGAAACTGCAATGAAATTTTTTAGTAGCAGTTCTGCTAACCTTTCGTTCGCACTTCTGCTAAGCTAAGATACACTCCCAGAGGGCGGCGGCCTAGCGTGTGCAATGCTGCTAAAAGCAGCTAGCGAGCGATCTACTCGGAATAAGGGCCTATGTCTGGTATCCGAATGATTATCATTTCATTAGCTAATATGCGGTAGTAGAAAAGAGATTATAACATGTTGTATTCGCAAGATATTAGCAGATATAAGATATGTGGACATAATGTGCATAGTAACTAAGCAAGCAACAGCCAGTTGCTCGGCGGGATCCTGAGGGCATCAACAGTCACATTCCTGAGAACAATACCTTTGAATGGACCAAGGGATCGTCGAGTTATAAAAAGTTTACATCACGGGCCAATGAGAGAAGACTTTGCTTGATGTATTGTATGCCTTTGGATAAACTGTGTGTATAAAATAATGAACAAGCCAGCTACACTCACTCTCTCATACCAACAACACACACACACTTACACTCTCACACACACACACTCTCTCACACAACCACACACATACACTCTCATTCACACAACCACACACACACTCTTCTCAGAAGTCTTCTATCTGATGACTGGCTGCCTGGAACCAGGGAATCTTGCATATGTATGTAACTGTACCTTTAACTGTAATTCTCTCATTGTGTGTTAAACCTGCATTTGTGTTTTAAATCTGTAATTGTGTTTAATACTTGTACTTGCTAAATTAAATCCGATTGTGCATTGGACCACAATTAACAGTATATGATACCATACTCTCTTTTATTAAGGTACTAGCATGCGTATAACCGCACCAGGGGTGCGTTACACAAATAGAGGCAGCTTGCGTCCACAGCAAACTATTTTGTATTGTTTTAAAATTAAATTGGCAAGTAACAATGGTGAATTGATGAGACCATTTATGGTGAACCCTTTTATAGACAACCCTATGGTGGCTTTTATTAGTGTACACACTGCATGTGTGGGCACACACCCTGTGCTGTTGAGATGCCACTGGTCTGCTGTAGCCGTACCCCCTCCATCCTTATTATAGTTCTCAAATTGTTGGGAGGATTTACTTTAGTTACTGTAGGTTTAGTCCAACTCTAATTTAAATATTTATTCTAATCCTTTTACACAGTTTCTTTGAATTTGAGTGAAATTAGTCTCCGGAACATGGAGGGTGCCATATTTACGGAGACCTGTGCATGTGCAGTAGACTCCGGCACAATGCCGGAGCCTACTGCACCAGGGAGAGGAGGGGACCCATCCGGAGTCTGCACACGGGCCCCCTCCTCTGTTAAAACGCCCAATGGTGCAAAGTAAAAGCAATCCCACAGTTTCCCACAGCTAAAGGGTATATACATTGATTTGTAGAAAAAAAGTATAACATAAAAAAATATAGTAAATAAACATATCTGTTACCCATTTTACAGACACCACTGTAGCAGTCAGTACATTAAGTATTCATTTATAAATACTTTTAAACTCATAAATGTGTTTCTCTAATTTGCATCCTGATAGAAATCTTTACATTTTTTAATAAGCAAACAAGTTAACTTACTTGTCATCCTTTGGGGACAAAAACAAACAAAACTTCCCCATCTGAATAAAAGATGAAAATTAAAAAAAGAAGTTTAAAAAATAATTGACACCTCTGTGCAGCTTGATGGCGTCTCACCTTACTGAGCCAAACACCTTGTCATTCATTAGCTGCAATGATTGGTACTTGTCCTTCCACAGAGCAGACAACTTATCTGATTGACCACTTGGGTCCAAATTAAATGGATCCCTCTAGTTTTTATGTAGCTCTGCTTGTTAGAATTCGCTGCCAAGTCACGGTAACATTGCACCATTTCCAGAGCAGAAAACACACTGCAATATGTGTATGCTTCCAGTCACAGAAGTGCAGTTGTTGGTACTTGGGGGAGTGCCAAAAATGTAGGCTTTATTGTTATCATTATATATGTTCTCCTACACGTATGCAGGGTCAGACTGGCCCACAGGGGTACAGAGGAACCCTACGGTGAGGCCTACTAGCTGGGCACCCAAAGCCTCCTTTAGGGATCAGCTTCCAGACTGTGCTCTTGAATTATACATTATACATGTGTTACATTATACTGCACAGGAATATGGTGTATTTTCTTCAGTGCATTGCTGTTTTTACTGGTACATTATAATGCATGCACTAGCAGTATTTACTATATATGTATTTATTATGAGGCCCAGATCAGACACTCTCTAATGGTCAGCCAAACCTCTGTGGTGGCTGGCCAGACCCCCACCGAAGACTGACCACACCCATAAACATGAGCCCCAAGCACAGCATTCCCCCTGTGTGCCCCTCATTCCCCAGCCTGACACTGCATGTCTGCCTCCAATATGTGGCTGTATGTGGTAATCCACAGATGTACAGTGCATCCGGAAAGTATTCACAGCACTTAACTTTTTCCACATTTTGTTATGTTACAGCCTTATTCCAAAATGGAATAAATTCATTTTTCCCCTCAAAATTCTACACACAATACCCCATAATGACAGTGTGAAAAAAGTTTTTTTGAGATTTTTGCAAATTTATTAAAAATAAAAACTAAGAAATCACATGTACATAAGTATTCACAGCCTTTGCCATGAAGCTTACAATTGAGTTCAGGTGCATTCTGTTTCCACTGATCATCCTTGAGATGTTCCTACAGCTTAATTGGAGTCCATCTGTGGTAAATTCAGTTGATTGGACATTATTTTGAAAGGCACACACCTGTCTATATTAGGTCCCACACTTGACAGTGCATGTCTGAGCACAAACCAAGCATGAAGTCAAAGGAATTGTCTGTAGACCACTGAGACAGGATTTTATCGAGGCACAAATCTGGGGAATGGTACAGAAAAATATCTTCTGCTTTGAAGGTCCTAGTGAGCACCATCATCTGTAAATGGAAGAAGTTTGGAACCACCAGGACTCTTCCTAGAGCTGACTGGCCATCTAAACTGAGCGATCGGGGCAGAAGGGCCCTGGTCAGGGAGGTTACCAAGAACCCGCTGGTCACTCTGTCACAGCTACAGCATTCCTCTTTGGAGGGAGGAGAACCTTCCAGAAGGACAACCATCTCTGCAGCAATCTACCAATCAGGCCTGTATGGTAGAGTGCAATTTTTCCATATCTGTGAACTCTCATCAACGATTCAGGAGGAGATGCACTTTAATTTACTACCAAACCACACTTAAACTGCCCAATCTCATCCGATCTTGGTAGCGAAAAAGTGTTGGGCCAGGTAAGTATCAGGAGGTGGACCTCCTGAGAATACCCAGTGTAGTAAGTTCTGGATCATAATCCAGTCTAACGCTGAAAGCAGATTCACACCTTTAATTTCTGCTATCCTTATTTTGTCTCTTTTGAGAACATACTGGCTCATCTTCTCCTTTATCCAATTGTTTAAAGACCTCAATTCTGTTTGATTGACACACCAAATCTGGATCAAATTCTATGTGGGGGTAACTTTAATGCTACCAGAATTCAATATAGAAAATTGCTATAATATCATTTGGTCAATGGAGGGCGCCATGTAAACAGTCCTTCTCAGGACTACAGAACTATTCCTGCTGCATATAAGGCATATAGCCAGTAAATGTCATAACTTTTCAGTTAATTCAATAGATAAGCTATAGATGTGACTTAGATAACTTCTGCTCCAAACATATTTTTGAAAAAGCACTACAGGGGGTATCATATTTTAATTATATCTATAATAAAGGTTATGTTTTAAGAATATAGATAATCAACACACACAAAAAAACATTTTCAATAATTTCTTTAATGTAATGAACCAGAAGGACTCTTAGATCATGAGAAACAAAATTCTCTGGTCTGATGAGACAAAGATTGAACTCTTTGGTGTGAATGCCAGGCATCATGTTTGGAGGAAACCAGGCACCACTCATCACTAGGGCAATATCATCCCTACCGTGAAGCATGGTGGTGGCAGCTTCATGCTGTGGGGATGTTTTTCAGCGGCAGGAACTGGGAGACTAGTCAGGATAGAGGGAAAGATGAATGGAGCAATGTACAGAGACATCCTGGATGAAAACCTGCTGCAGAGCACTCTTGACCTCAGACTGGGGTGACGGTTCATCTTTCAGCAGGACAACCAGAGCTGGTCCTAGCCAATTTGATGCCATAGGCAAAATTTTGGCTGGTGCCCCCTAGCACCGATGCTAGTTCTGCATCTGACCCAGCAACACTTAGGCAGTGGGACCCAGCGGGGAAAGGGTGGGGGAGGTTTACCCTGTGGGACAGATCAACCCTGCATAATGCCCCATAGTAATGCCCTTAATACATATAATTCCACAAAGTAATGCACCTTACACATATGCCCCACATTAGTAATGCCCATAATACACAAAATTCCACACAATAATGCATCTTACACATATGAACCACATTAGTAATGCCCATAATACACATAATACCACACAGTAATTCACCTTACACATATGCCCCACATTAGTAATGCTAGTAGCTTTTTTTAAATAAAACTTACTTTTGCTTGCTGGTGTGCTTGCAGTCAGTGTGTGCACCCATGCACTGCAGTCTGTGACTGCGTTTTGTGAGATGGGGGTGGCAGGATGGGTGAGCGCTTGTGCTCGCACCTGTTAAAGGGGCACCCGTACAAGGAATTTGACCACAGAGGGTATGCCGTCCTTTGCAAGCCTCATCCTTTATTTTAGCTTGATGGTTGGACACAGATGGCAGCAAAGTCCAGATACTGCTATACTTGCTGGTTATACAAAAAGACCAGTATCAAACATGTACATTTACAACAACATCAAGACCTGGTTCAACGCCCAGCTCAGGCAACTTCGTCAGGCCAAAGAGGAGGCCTATAGCAGCGGTGACAGAGTACTATACAACTCTCTGACTAAAGAAATCAGGCTAGCAAAAAAGTGGTTCTCGGACAAGCTGACAAACGATCTCTCCACCAATGACCCCGTATCTGTATGGAAAGGAATGCAATCCATAACCAACTACAAGAAAACATTGAAGTCCACCACCATGCACCAAGACCTAGCAGACGAGCTGAACCACTTTTATTGCAGGTTAGCAAAAGAAGTCCCCTGCGACACAAACAGTCACCTCTACGATGCCCTGAACACCGACGACTAACTCCAGGCACTGCAAGTAGCCTAAGAAGAGGTGGAGGCATTGTTCAAAAGGGCCAAACCCAGGAAAGCTCCGGGTCCTGACGGAGTGTCCCCATCTGCTCTAAGAGCATGTGCGGGTCAGCTCGCACCCATATTCACCAAGATCTTCAACAAATCGCTGGAGCTACAGAAACTCCCTTCCTGCCTCAAAAGGTCTACTATCGTCCCGGTCCCCAAGAAATACTCTATCACGAACCTGAATGACTATAGGCCGATAGCACTGACGTCTGTGGTCATGAAAACGTTCGAGCATCTGGTTTTGAATCACCTAAAAAATGTGACTGGCCCCCAACTGGACCCCTATAATTTACCTATCGATCGAATTGGTGTGTTGAGGATGCAGTCAACCTGGGCCTGCACTACATTCTACAGCACCTAGACATTCCTGGTACCTATGCGAGGGTCCTGTTTGTCGATTTCAACTCGGACTTCAAAACAATCGTCCCCAGCATCCTCCACCCCAAATTACTTCAGCTAGGGGTCCCAGAAGCTACCTGTTCCTGGATAGTAGACTTCCTGACAGATAGCACACAGGTGGTGAAAGCGGGGGAATTCACCTCTCAAGCACGGTCCATTAGCACAGGGGCCCCTCAGGTCTGTGTCCTCTCACCCCTGCTCTTCTCCCTGTACACAAATGACTGCACCTCAGAGGTGCAATCAGTAAAGATCATCAAATTCGCTGATGACACCACCGTCATCAGCCTCATCAAGGATGGGGACGAATCGACCTATAGATGGGAAGTAGGGGTTGGACCAGTGGTGCAGCCATTAAAAACCTTAAGCTCAACTCCCTCAAAACTGTCGAGATGATAGTGGACTTCAGGAAGAAGTCAGCTAGTGCACCACCGCTAATGATTGGTGACAGTGTGGTATCGCAAGTTTCTAGGGACCACAATCTTCCAGGATCTTAAATGGGGGTCCAACGCTGATGCCACTGTCGGGAAAGCGCAGCAGAGTCGGTACTGTGCTCCTCTATACTGGTATGGTACAGCTCCGCAGAACCTAGGGGCACCAGCAGCTACTGCTGATTAAAATAATATGCGGCAAGCCTATATTCTGTGTGTGACTGGAGCTCTATCTGCATACAAAATGCCTTACTAATGTGCGTCATTATGTGTATAAGGTGTACTACAGTACATGGTGGCAAAACGTATAGAAAGGGCACTACTGTGTGGTCTAATGTGAATAAAGAGCAATATGGTGTGGTGTAATGTGAATAAGGGGCACTACTGTGAGGAGTAACGTGGTACTACTGTGTGATGTAACATGACTAAGAGACAATATTGCATGATATAAGGTGAATAAAGTTGCAGTACTGTGTGGCGTAATTTCAACTGGGGGTATTATTGTGCGGGCATGCCCCTTCCCAGCAAGAACACGTCCCATTTTGGGCTGCGCACTGAATATAGGGGGTAGCAGCACCAAAATGAGGACTGCTATGGGTGTGGGGTGATGGTGCTGGGAAAGGGGTACAAAGTCAGAGGTGGAACTAGTGGCGGTGCTAGGGGGCACCAGCCAAAATCTTGCCTTGGGCATCATATTGGTTAGGGCCGGCTCTGCAGCTCTGCCCTTTGCGAGGGACAGATGCAGGCTCCAAAAGGTTGTCAGAACCGCAGAGAGGATCATCGGGGCCGACCTTTCCTCAGTCCAGGACCTGTACCTGTCCAGAGCTAAAAAGCGGGCAACGAACATAGTAAAGGACCAGCTACACCCCGGTCACAGCATGTTACTTGCTTCCTTCAGGCAGGCGTTACAGGGCCGTCCCCGCCAGGTCCACCAGAAGCTTCAAAAGTTTCTTTCCCCAAGCGGTCCACCTGCTGAACTCCTGAACATTGACTGACTAGACGTACATGTAACTAGCTTTACTTGCACCCCCTCCCACACACACACACACACACACACCTGTTTATCTGTTACCTACTTGGCTTTTGTATAGCAAACCGAAGATAAATTCCTAGTATACGCAAGTATACCTGGCCAATAAGGCCGATTCTGATTCTGATGTAGCAACTGTCAATTTTCTTCACTGTTCACTGTGTTTGCTGGTGTCTGTTACTCCCTGCAACTGCATGCCCCTTATTTTATACTGCGGGAGCAATGTGCTCAGCTCTCCGGTCTGACGCATCTGAAAGTCACGCTGCACTGACGTTTCATATAGAAATTAGAGATGAGCGGGTTCGGATTTACTTGGTTCTTAACGCCAGAATTATCGCAAGTTTTTTTTCCTGGATTTTTCTTATTGGCTATCCAAAACACGTGATGTCCGTTAGCCAATATGGAGATTTGGGTAAATCCGAGTAAAACCGAACCCGCTCATCTCTAATAGAAATAGCGCAATGTAACTTACTGACCACGTTACAGTGCTGGATGGCAAGGCAATTTTACGGCATGGACTGACTGAGAAATAAAGTGTGGGGAGAACACTGCCCATGTTATATCCCTGCAGACACCTGGGGCTTGCAAAGGGATAAGGGACACGGGATAGCAGGGTCCCCCTCCCCCATGTGCACAAGCAGTATAGGTGATGTCAGATTTATGTGGAGCAGTCTTCCACAATACACATGTGGTATCATAAGGAGCCATCCAGTAATAACCTTAAATAGTCAGTGAAAATGTCACAGGTCCAGGAATTGCAGTTACTGGGCTTTTGCTGTCTAAGCTCTCACAAATCAGGGGCATTCAAGCATGTCGGAGGGAGTTCAAGGGACAGTGTGCATTCTATTTGACAAATGTAAACAGCAGTGTATACAAGTACTGATTGAATACATTTAGAAAGTAACAGATAGTTTGCAGACTGTCCCTCCCAACATGAGATACTGCAGGGACATGCTTGGATGCCCATAGACATGCTGGATGCCCTAGTCAAATGCCTAGCGTTCCTATAGTGAAGGCCGGCTCTGAGGACAGCAACCCTAAGCACACAGCCAAGATATGAAAGGAGTGGCTTCAGGACACTCTGTGAATGTCCTTGAGTGGCCCAGCCTTGAATCGGATTGAACATCTCAGGAGAGATCTGAAAATTGCTGTGCACCGATGCCTCCTATCCAACCTGATGGAGCTTGAGAGATGCTGCAAAGAGGAATGGGCGAAACTGCCCAAAGATAGGTATGCTAAGCTCGTGGCATCATATTTAAAAAGACCTGAGGCTGTAATTGCTGCCAAAGGTGCATCAACAAAGTACTGAGCAAAGGCTGTGAATACTTATGTACATGTGATTTCTTAGATTTTTATTTTTAATAAATTTGCAAAAATCTAAAAAAAAAACACCTTTTTTCACATTGTCATTATGGAGTATTGTGTGTAGAATTGTGAGGGGAAAAATGTATTTATTCCATTTTGGAATAAGGCTGTAACATAACAAAATGTGGAAAAAGTGAAGTGCTGTGAATTCTTTCCGGATGCACTGTATCTGGATGTAAACCTGCACTTGCCCTAGGTTATTATAAATGTAAGAGACTGTCGCTCAATTTTTTTATCTGTCCTATAATGGTACATGTGGAGCATTGCCAGGGTCGTAACTACAGGTTTTTGAGCAGTGTTGTTGTGCAGAGTGTCCCATGGTCCCTGCATCTGGCTAGCAGGGAATGGCACCCAGGAGCCAGTATCGCCTCTATAGCGCCACTGGAGCATCCTTTGGAGCCTCCAGACATATTGACTGCAGTGTAAAATAGCCCCCCAGAGGAGGTGTGTTCTTAATGGTGCTGGAGGCCAGGCCCGTTTTCACATGACATCATGATGTCA
Source organism: Pseudophryne corroboree (assembly GCF_028390025.1). Classification (NCBI taxonomy): domain Eukaryota; kingdom Metazoa; phylum Chordata; class Amphibia; order Anura; family Myobatrachidae; genus Pseudophryne; species Pseudophryne corroboree. Next base: position 673,979,729 of record NC_086446.1, read on the forward strand.
AGCATTCAGGAGGAGTGGACAGCACAGTGCGTAAGTAAGCCCTGTTACGTCACTGAGCTTTGTACAATATGTCCTAGAGGTAACAAAGTAGCAGTGCGGCTGGTTAAGGGAATGTGAACTGATGTATGTGAAATTCTCTTTAACAATTGTCTAATTTTAGGTAAAATTTGGCACAAGTTAGACTTTGCAATAGGACAGTTCATTTCACAGATGCGCAAACTTATGACAAAACAATTTTTGAGTTTCACTTGTGCGTCATCATCCATGGCAATGACAATTCTCTCTTTAAAATTTTTCATAGTATTGTCATAGACAAAGATGCTGCTAAATTAATATACTCTTCTCCTTCTTGATCACCACTACTCCTTTCTGGTCACCTCCTGTCATGTCTGTCTCCAGGATTTTTCTTGTGTTGTCCCCCTGCTCTGATACTCATTCACTCACTAACGTCAGACTTTCTACCAGCTTCAAGTCGTACTCAAAACACTTCTTTTCTCCCTGAAAACACTTCTCTCCAACTGTTCACTCCTCCTCATAGTAAGTAACTTGTTATGGGCAGGGCCCTCATTCCTCATGTTCATCCATAGTACTATCCTCACTTCCAGTGTTTCTTGTCTCCTAGCCCCATTCCGCAACTCTGAACTGGTATGCTCACCCTTAATTGAGTACAGGCTCACTGAGTGGTGCTGAACTGCCTTCCCCTCCCTGTGAATAGTCTCCAAATCTTGAATGTAGACATAGGGGGTTAGCCACAGTTGTTAGCAAACCAAAAAAGTTAGCAATTGGGCAAAACCATGTTGCACTGTAGGTGGGGCAAATAACATGTGAAGGAAAAACTTTGTGTACTCAATTAATAAAAGCTGACACGGTTCTAAGAAAGTTTTAATCACCTAAAATTGAGTTGCGTACTCATCTTTCCAATCAGGAACTGTTCCTTGTAATACATATACCGCTTCAAAGTAGTAGAAATCTTATATGTATTTTTTATTCTTTAGAATGTAAGCTCTTATTAGCAGAGTCTTCCTTCCTCTTAGTTTCTTGTCTACTCCTCTTTTGCTCCTCTTTACATCATCCTCATTTACTCACTTCACACTCTCTATTTACCTATTATTACCTTTCCTATTATGTCTTATTTTCTTTTTGCTTTTGTGCTACCTGCATGTATACCATACTTTGCTGTCTTTATTATATAATCTTTGTTATATACTGTAGCTCCCTATAAATACTAATAAAAATTATATTTTTTTCTGGACTTCACAGAGGTATACACTGAAGTGCCAAAAGTCATGGGATAATTGCCTAGTATCATGTAGAACTCCCTCTAGCCCAGCGAAGAGCAGCACTCAATGTGGCATCAATTCCACAAGTGGACCGAAGACCTCTAGAGAGATGTTGACCTATGCCATCTGGATAGCTTGCCATAACTCCCTGATATTGTGCAGGATCTTGGATGTGAATGGACCTCCCCGCCATGTCTCATAAGTGCTTGATTGGGTTCATGTTGGGCAAACATGGTGGCCACACTGTTTGCTCCTTGGGCCAATTCTTAGACCAATTGGGACAGATGACACAGTGCATTATCTTGCTGGAATATTCATTGTGGGGGGTACATGAATTCCATGAAGGGATGCAAATGGTCACCAAGCACTGCAATATAGTGGTTACCAGTCAATGACGTGTTCAGGTGGACCAGCAGACACAACCCATGCCTTGTGAACACACCCACACTATTATGGAACCACCACCAGCCTGCATGTGCCTTGTTTACAATTTTGGTTCATAAACCCATGTGGTCTTCGCCACACCAGAGCCCTATCATCATCCTGAAACAACTGGAGCATACACACTTACCAATCGTCTGCCCGATGTGTTGTACCTGATGTCACAACTGGGTGGGCATTTAAATGTGCCTGCCCAGTTATCAGTCACTGGTGGTCCCTGCAGCAAGTGCCTACAACTCAAACACACAGACAGATGCACCAATATATCTGTTGATATATCACTCATTGGCTGATATTGGTGGTACACCCACCGATGGGCTCATATATAAGCTGTTTGAGCTATATCGCTCAATGGGCAGTATTCAATTCTTTTCACCCCCTTCGTCACCCGTTCTGTTTGTGCTGATGGGTGTGGTATAATCATTTCAGCTCACTACCCCCGGAGTAGCAAGGGCGCCCAACCCTTTACGCAGCTAAACCCGATTACTATGGGCGCGATATGCGTGATAATGGGGATCCCTTTAGAAAGGAAAATGGGCGTGATATATCATTTGAATACCACCCAATGTGTATCCAACTTAAGGGTCGAATTCAGGGGTGGACGTAATGCCGATGTCTGCACAGCTTAACGATTATCTGCTATTGCACATGCACAAAAACTCCCGAAAACCCCTGCGGCGCATGGGTTCCTCTGAGTGTATGCAGATACAGCTGTTGTGTACACAGTCACTAGCAAAGGAATTGGTGACACAAAACCTTGAACGTTCTTGAGTGGTGACCAGTGGCAGTTGCAGAGGTGGGGCTTCACTACAGTTCAAAAGTCAAATAAGGGAGTCACACCAACTGCCAGTGAGACCCAGCTGGCGATGTTTGGCAGTGTTTGGGGTGACAATAGTGTGATTCCCCTTTTTGGATTTTAGCCCCTCCTCTGGAGTCTCCACTGCTGCTGACTGGGAGGTAGCATGAAGTGAATGCAAAAAAAGGCTGTCACATGGTTGTGATATGTGAGCGTCACGGGAGTATCAGTGAATGCAGCACCATTCCAAATCCAGGTCGGCAGCAACAGAGGCCATGTTTAGAGGAATTTGAGAAGGATAAACAGCACCAACCATAGGCTGGTGTAGTGTTGATGGTGCATAGTTCAGAACACTCCACCATCGATGGATTTGCACTGTCTATGGGCAGTAAAAGTGGGTGTCTCAGTACTAGCATAGTCTGGCTCACGCTACTACACAACAGGAAAGCTGAAACTAGCATTTGCATATTATTGCCATCTGATCACACATGCATTATCGCCCATCTCTGAATCAGTAGCTACATTCCCTAATATTGCATGCATTATCACCACTGCTACAAAACAGAGAATTCTTCAAATAGGCCATTTGTTTCCATGTAGATAAATTAGACTGTAGCACCGTTCAGGGATAATAAAGCAAGTGTGGAGGTAACCATGGAGAAAGTGTTAAATGCATATCAATAAGCAGGATTTCTATGATGAAAAGGCACTTTACATGTCCTGCAGCTACAATGAGTTTGATATGGAAAATGACCTATGACCCAGGTTTCATAGGCTTAATGATTTTTGTCCTAAACTGCATTAACCTGATGACATTTAAGCCCATTCCCCGTGAGATCAGGAATTTACTAAACATGGTGTATACATGAAATATAGGATGTGAAGCAGGAACGTGCTTTGGCACAGGTACCAGGAAAGGTATCAGAACCAACACATAAAAGGACTTTCACATACAGTATGTGTTTTACCAGCACCCAAATGTCTATGAAAGTTATGCTTCTATAAATATGATTGACACTGTACTGGTAGAATATAGGGGTAAATGTATAACGTGCCTTATGTGCCTGGTCCCGCTTTCTCCTCTGGATTGTGCAGAAACGGGTCCGCACCTCGACGCAATGTACTACATCTGTGTTTGCCGATGTGGGACAGCGTTAAGTGACCTTCTGGTGAAGTGCGCTGTCCCACTATCGGCATGCAGTATGGGCATCTTCTAACCATACTGACCGTAGAATCTATTCCCATGGGACTCTGCGCAGCTGTTTCTTGCACATGCGTGATGTGATTTCCTGGACGCCGGGGACTCTGCTTGGAATCGGACGTCTTGATAGTGAAGATGTTTTAATAACTTTATTGACACAAATAAACAGTACAAAAATTAACAAAGTAGGCTGAGAGGGAGCACAGCACCATACTGAGGAGCCAAAGACAGGAAGTACTGCGATCGAACGCTCACTGTCCTACTGAGCATTCAAACATAAGGTACAGCTATCACCAGTCTATCTTTTACAATGCGCCCTGATCATTTACCAGCAAAGTGTTGATCATACATGTCGGTGAAGCGGAAACTGGCGCATATAGCGTGCGCTCCGACCTCTTCACCCCATAACGTCTTTTAATACATTTACCGCATAATCCTGTTTGGCTTTAATCTTCTTTGCAATAAAGTCTGCACTAAGGATACCTGAATTTCTTTGACAGGCGGTAGCTAGGAAAAGTTTTCACTGTTTTTTCTTTTGATAAAATTTTTTTGATAGTTAATCTTCCCTAATGAACAGATTGTCTGCACTGAGGCTGCTGTGGGCATTGTGACTGACTATACTGTACCTCCCACAAGTTATTGTGTTACTAAAATGTCTTGTGCTTGACCATAGTCAAGTTTTTGTCTATTATATTTCATGTTTAAATAGCTTACGGATAAAGACTAAGGGGGACATTTACTAAGCAGTGATAAGAGCGGAGAAGTGAGCCAGTGGAGAAGTTGCCCATGGCAACCAATCAGCACTGAAGTAACATCTATAATTTGCATACTATAAAATTATACAGAGCTGCTGATTGGTTGATGGGGCCACTTCTCCACTGGCTCACTTCTCCTCTCATATCACTGCTTAGTAAATGTTCCCCTAAGGGCCTAATTCAGCATGGATTGTTAATCTGAGAAATGACAGTTGTCTGCGAGTAGAAAGGCGCCGCCCTGACAGGAAGATAAAACGCCCCATGCAAGTTTGTGAATGCATCACAGATCGCTATCCATTCAGAGATACATACGCAATTTCCACAACAACAAAGATTTTTTGCCATCTGAGCCAATGTAAGTAGGTCTGAGGCTGCAACTAATCTGCGACTGAGACGGCCTGGAAGTGGTCTGCGCTGATGTCAGAGACCCTCCCTAAAAACGCCTGGGCACATCTGCGCTTTTTCTGACACACCCAGAAGTTTCCGTCCAGAAATGGCATCTCCCTGTCAGTCAAATAGCGACTACATTGCGATTACAATCTGTATGCATTTTCTGTTGCTATTACCCCTTGCTCATGTGCATTGCCAACACTACGCATGTGCAGTCGTTCGATAAGCACTCAATTTGTGAATTCTCTGAATAGCGATCAATGCTGAATTAGGCCCTATATAAAGAAATTTAAACTGAAAAAAAGTAAATAATAAAATAATATGAATATTTCAAATATTCCTATGCTGCCTTAGACTGTGCTGCCACTGACATGATGAATGAATGAATCCAAGTAAAAATTTGATTTCCAATGTTTGGGTGGGGGGGGGGGGGGGGGATACAGACTTTGGGGTATATTCAATTAGGGTCGGATCCATTCCGACATGCATTTGTCGGAATGGATCCGACAACCCCCTATTCAATCTCATCTCAATTCGACTTTTAAAAAGTCGAATTGAGATGAGGGACCCAGAGGAGGAGAGGGGGGGGGGGAGCCGCGGGGAGACCAGCGGGGACAGCCGCGGTCAGATTGAGGAGAGCAGCGTTAAAGTAGCGCTGCAGAAGGACGTCTCACAGCCGCCCGACCTCACGGCAGTGTCCTCCCGGCTCCAGCAAGCGTGACCTCACTTGCTGGAGCCAGGTGGACGCTGCCGTGAGCGGCGCGGCTGTGAGACATCCTGCAGCAGCGCTATGCTGTAGCACTTCTCTCCCCTGTATGCCCGCGGCTGTTCCTTGTCTCCCCGCGGCTCCCCCCCCCCTCTCCTCCTCTGGGTCCCACATCTCAGTCCGACATTTTTTTATGTCGGACTGAGATTGTCAAAAAGGGGGCCAAAACGCCCTGTTTTCGACACAAGCATGTGGATCAACAGCTATTCCGCCGATCCACGTGCTTTTTGACAAGTCGAATTCCTCAACTTGTCGAAAAATTTGTGGTTTGATTGAATAGGCGACCTTAAAAAGTAGAAAACTGACGTCTTGAGTTTCGTGTATAAATTGGGCACTCTTACTATTAACAAGCTACAGTCCGGACAAAATACATCTCCTACCCTCTAAAAAAATTATATATATATATATATATATATATATATATATATATATATATATATATATATATAAAGTTTGGTAGCTAAAGAGAAGTCGGGCATGTGTTGGCGATGATACCTTGCTAATTCCCTAAACAACATAACCTTCAAATAAGGCAACTGTCAAGGGACAAAGTGATGTCTTGTCTATTTGAATGCAGGGAGAAAGAGGGAGAACTACGCATAAAACAAGCTAACGCATCAGATAAATAAACCCTAATTGAGATGTGTCCCTCCAACTGATGCAGTTGACAGCTGGAGAAGTTTTCCACTAAATGATACACTTGACAGCTGAGCATTTTCATCAAAGTCATGAAGTGCAGATGTCTCTGCAGCATCTCTTTGTAGAAAGATGGAGAGAAGACAGGACACGTTAAGACAGCCAACAATAAATAAATCTTCTGTTTGTGTCTACACAGTGTACTTTCTTGTTAGTACAAGAGCATAGAAATATCACAATTGGAACATAGATATTTTTTTTCTGGTTTTCCCTTTTCCTGTCATTGTAATCCATCAGCCAGTGTGAATGCATCAGAGAAAAAAAAAATCATTGACATATGTGAGTGTTTTAGCGGAGTGTGTGTGCCTTGTGTTAGTGCAGAGTGTTTTACTAAATGTGAGTTGTTGTGTGTCTCAGTGTCTGAAACTTCATCCGGTGTCTGTGGGACAAGAAGACACTTGGAGGACAGCTGCTATCAAGCACTGTTTATAGCTTTTGGCTTTGACTTATGGGGCCCATGCACCTGCAATAGATCAGTCCATTTTCTCATTCTGCCGGTGCCAGGGTCAGGGAATCAGGGAATTCCAACATGGTGAAAATCTCAGAACCACTAATTCCAACCGAAAAATGATCAGGATCGGCGAGAAGGGAATATTTAAAATGCTGAATTTACCTGATTTCCCCGACAGACTACCAAACATCTATGTCCACCGACATCGGCAGATAAGCGTATGGGAATCATGGGGCTAATGCATTACCTGTGGTGCATGTTGGGCCTAATTCAAGGCTGATTGCAAAAGCAAAACCTTCCTCTAATGGGCAAAACCATGTGCACTACAGGAGGGGCACATATAAAGCGTAGAGAGAGTTAGATTTGGGTGGGTTATATTGTTTCTGTGCAGGGTAAATACTGGCTGCTTTATTTTTACACTGCAATTTAGATTTCAGTTTAAACACACCCCACCCAAATATAACTCTCTCTGCACATGTTACTTCTGCCCCTCCAACAGTGCACATGGTTTTGCCCATTAGAGGACGATTTTGCTTTTGCGATCAATCTTGAATTAGGCCCATTATACAATGTTTCCATTCCTGACTTAGCTTGTGCCCTAATTGTACCATGCCTATGTCTGAGAAAAAAATATGTTTGTTACACTTGCCAAATTGTAATATAGATGACTGCTAAGATTCTGAAACTTATACAGTATGTAAAAGTTCCAAGAAATGCTGACAACTGAGTGAATGTGCATCATACATGTGAGTTCCTTACAATTATTATGTAACTGTGGGCCTAATTCAGCATGGATCGCTATTTAGAGAAATCGCAAATTGAGCGATTATCGAATGACTGCGCATGCGTAGCATTCACATTGCGCACGTGCGATGGGTAATAGCGACAGAAATTATGTACAGATCATAATCACAATGTAGTCGCTGTTTGACTGACAGGAAGCCGGAGTTTCTGGGCCGAAACCTGCCTTTTTCTGGGTGTGTCAGAAAAAACACAGTGCCCAGGCATTTTTGGGGAGGGTCTCTGATGTCAGCACAGACAACTTCAAGGCCGTCTCAGTCGCAGATTACTGAACTATTTTAAATGTGAGAGGTGGAGGAGAGGGAGGAGTCAAGGATGACATCAACAAGAAGATAGGGAGGGAGATGAGAGGGTTCTGGACTGGTGCAAAACAATGAGTTCAGTTTTGGGCATATTTAGTTTTAGAAAGTGCTGGGACATTCAAGAGAGGATGGAGGGACAGAGGTCCTGGGAGGGGAAGTGATTCAGTGTCAAAGGCAGGGTTAAAGGGTGAGAAGTGACCATTGGTTTTGGCAGTGAGAAGGTCATTGGTGACCCTGGCGAGGAAAAATTCTGTGGAAAAGGAGTAGGAGTGGAATGAGGTGAGTAAAAGATAGACAATTCTTTTTAAGAGATCTGTGACATAATGTAATGGAGAGATAGTATGTATTTCGAGAGAGACTCAAGGTCAAGTAAGGGTTTCTTAAGGTCAGGGGAGACAAGGGCATGCTTGAAGTATGAAGGTTGAAGAAATAAACAAGGTGAGAGTAAGGCTTCAGGAGAGAGGGAGCAAAGTAGTTGGAAGAAAATAGGGTACAGATAATAAATGGAGGGGGAATGAGAGGAGGAAGTGGACTTTACCCTCATTGGTGTGAAGAAGCACAAGGTGGGAAGGGAAATAGGGTAGAGAGGGGAAGGGACAGGAGGAGTTTCAAAAGAAGGAATGTTCTTTTGGATACTGTCAATCTTAGAAGTGAAGTGGGTGATGAAGTCAAAAGCAGAGAAGAAGGAATATAAGGGAGGAGTGGGAGTTCAAAGGAGGGAGTTGAGGGTAGTGTAGAGGCAATGAGGATTGGACAAATGGAAACAGATCAGAGGCTAAAAATAAGAAATCTTAATGGGCCTAATTCAAACCTGATCGCTAGCAGGTGATTTTTGCACTGCTGCGAACAGATAGTCATCGTCTACAGGCGGAGTGTATTTTAGCTGTGCAAGTGTGCGAACGCATGTGTAGCAGAGCTGTACAAACACATCTTGTGCAGTCTCTAAGTAAGCCCAGGACTAACTCAGCCACTGCGATCACTTCAGCCTGTTCAGTACAGGAATTGACGTCAGACACCCGCCCTGCAAATGCTTGGACACGCCTGTGTTTTTCCAAACACTCCCAGAAAACGATCAGTTGCCACCCACAAACGCCTTCTCCCTGTCAATCTCCTTGCAAATGCCTGTGCAAATGGATCCTTCGCACAAACCCATCGCTGAGTGGCGATTCACTTTGTACCCGTACGACGCACCTGTGCATTGCGGTGCATACGCATGCGCAGTTTAGACCTGATCACTCACTGTACGAAAATGCAGCCTAGCGATCAGGTCTAAATTAGCAATGTGTGTTAAAGTAGAGCTTTAGGAGGACAGTATCAATTTGAAATCAAGGAAATCAGCATGAAATTGCAATTTCCTCCAGTACATTCAGCAGCGCGGGAGTACTGATGAAGCTTAGAATGCCAGGGTTGAGGTGCATACCACTGGAGACTGAGAGTAACAGCTTCAGCAATGAGTTAAGAGTGGAGGTGAGGGTGATGCTGTAGAAGGGGCAGAATATGGAGAGAGGGATCAGAAGAGAAGACAGGGACAATGGTACTAGTGGAGGTGAGTGGGGGGACAGATTGGCAGGGGATATTGTAAACTGGCAGCACAATATGACAATACAAGGTGGCAACAAAATGACAGCATAGACTGCAATAGATGAGAGATGGAAAGGTCTAATGGCATATGGAAAAAGATCTGGTGGTTATGAGCATATGAGGAGGTCTGATGGCATGTGTGGGGTTTGATAGGCGTGCAGGGAAGTCTGATGGCATGTTCAATTCTCACCGCGGCCCTTACTCTGTGGAATGTGTATATTCTCCCAGTGCTTGCGTGGGTTACCTCCAGGAACTCTACTTTCCTCCCACACTCCAAAAATTTACAGGTAGTTTAATTGGCTTCCAAGAAAAATTAACTCTATTGTGTACTTATGTTAGGGATATTTTAAAAGCACTATGATCATACAGACATATTACAGAAATCAGTAACAAAAACAACAAAGAGTACACTCTAATGTTATACCTGAAGAGTAGTGAAATTTAGCAGCAACTTCAAACGTAAATAAAAACTTGAAAATATCCACTCCAAATAGGATTTACAGTGGTTTAAATTGAGAAATAATGATGTTATGAAACAATAATAATAATAATAATAATAATAATAATAATATTGTTATAATATTATTATTATTATTATTATTATTATTATCTGTATTTATAAATCTTAGTCCAAGTACATTTATGAAAAAATCAGACATTTGTCAGTTATGAGTTCCTCAAGAAACAACATTTTTCACTTAAGAAGTTTTTTTTACATTTTTACTAGTGTCCCTGTTGTTGTTTTGGGGTGGGTATGGATTTTGTTTTTGTCCATCATGATTAGAACAAAATAAAAACTTCAGGGCTAAGAATTGTCCATGTAAATACACTGTTTGTGTTTTTGATCTCTACAGGTGTGTGAAACCGGCGGTCACATGACCAACACTGGCATTCCGACAATGAGAATGCTGACAGGGGACGGGGTAATTATTTTACTCCAACCCTGCCCACTACCATAACCCTAACTTGCCTGCTGTGATGGCTTGGGCTAATAATTGGGGGTGGCGGCTATGGTAAGACTCTGGGGGTGGCAGCTAGGGCTAAGACTCTGGAGTGGCAGCTAGTGCTAAGACTCTGGGGGTTGCAGCTAGGGCTAAGACTCAGGTGGTGGCAGCTAGGGCTAATTCCCCCCCAGTGCCTAACACTCCCCCTCCCCCCAGCTCCTAACCATAACAGTGACCCTGATACTTACCTTTGGGATATCGGTGGTGGGTATTCCAGTTGAGAATGCTGATATTGATTACCTAATAACTTATACCGTATGAGTAAGAGACTAATACGCAATGGGCGTATGATATACCGTAAGGGTACGCACTATACGTCACAGACGTTCAGCCGTGGATGAGACGCACGAGCGGCACGTTCACTTGCGTAGAGGCGAGCACGCTATAGGCTGTCGACTACCGTAATGATACGCTAACAGAGTAGCGGACGCTCGAGACCACGAGGAGATCACGAGCGGCGCAAACGCTCACAAGATGACAATCAGTAAACCTTGTATGTAACACACAGAAAGGATATTCTTATGCTGTAAACCTTGTGCTAAAACACTGTAGCGATATAACGCTGTTTAACCTTATAAATACTAAAGCTGTTCGAGCGATTGAGACGCTCCTATTACCCCTTGCAATATAATGAACACACAATACCGTGTTAAGGGTCCAACACCTTTTACTAAATACAAGAGTCTTAAGTTATTACGAAAAGAGAAACAGTTCACAAGTCATACGCTACAAACTAACATATAATTCTAACAGAGCATCTAGACAGTAATATACACAATAGAGAACGATCGCATTACAACTACATAGTCTAAGTGTGAATGGCTAACAACATACGGGTAACAAAGTGGCAACAGAGAAACATACCATACGGGGAACACACGCAGGCGCAACCGGAATCCAGTCCTCCAATTATCAGCGATAACTGTTGAAGAGAGAGTACTGGCTGGCCTGGGGACGGTGACCCTTATATACACTGCACACAATACAGTACAATGGTCCCTATATTCTTATTGTTCATTGGACACAGGAATTCGTCTTCGCATTATAACAAAAGGTCATAGGTTGATTCATACAGGTGGGCTGTGACTATTTCCAACTGCTCAGGTGGGTGGGAAACTAGGTTTCCCGCCGCATGGATAAGTAAGTGCAAAGAATAGTAAAAGTCCATAAACTTCTTATGTCCATAACTATTCGCACAAGCGATTAATTCGCTTCAAACCAACACCGGAATATTCCTAATTAAATACTCTTCCGATGGATACTAAACTTCACTGTATAACCCTTGTCTGACCCTTCGTATCAAACAAAGAGGGATCTCTTTGTTCATGAACATGCTACATTAACTAAACTTTCAGATTCTATCAAAGGGACCATAATCTACAAAATACATTATATGGTTAAAATATGTAACGATCGAGTCGCCCGCTAGACGCACACAAACTCTACCGTAAATGCGCATACCGTGCGCCTGCGGGTGCACGCACCAGCGGGTATGCGTACGCACGGGAGAGCGTGGGCACGCATGAGGTGCAAATATGGTAGTGTGCATCATGATATTTTTCTGACTTTGACACAGTGCAGGGTTTCCAAGTGGTGTCAGGATTCTAGCGTCTGTCACATGACCACCAGAATCCCGACTGCTGGGATGTTAACCGCATTCCTGGGGTGTAGTATGGTATGCCGGCGGCCAGGCTCCTGGCGACCAGCATACCGGCGCTGGGAGCCCGACCACCGGCATACCGACAGCGTGGCGAGCGCAAATGAGCCCCTTGCGGGCTCGCTGCGCTCGTCACGCTGCGGGCACGGTGGTGCGCTACGCGAGCCACGCTATTTTATTCTCCCTCCAAGGGATCGTGGACCCCCACGAGGGAGAAAAAGTGTCGGTATGCCGGCTGTCGGGATTCCGGCACCGGTATACTGTGCGCCAGGATCCCAACAGTCGGCATACTGAAGACCACCCCATCCCTGTTATGTTAGTGCATTAGAATGCTTAATATTTGTAGACACTCCCTTACTAATATGTATAAGCCTGAATCTTCAGTGATGGTTCCTAGGACCAGAGGGATGCTGGGAAGTGGGTGGTGCAGTGTGCAGTGTGTCTGGAGTTGGTGATGGAATAAAACAGCACAGCAGTGAACTCAGATGTCTCTGTGTCCTTATGACTGGATTTACAAACATATGAACAAAACATGGTGTCAGAAGAAGTTCAACTTGGACTGCTAGTGCTCTCAGAGGGGTAAATTTACTAAGATGGGAGTTCTATTTAAGATGGGATGTTGCCAATAGCAACCAATCAGACTCCAGGTATTATGGTGGTCATTCCGAGTTGTTCGCTCGCTAGCTTCTTTTAGCAGCAATGCAAACGCAAAGCTACTGCCCTCTGGGAGTGTATCTTAGCATAGCAGAATTGCTAACGAAAGATTAGCAATTCTGCTATTAAGTATTTCCTTGCAGTTTCTGAGTAGCTCCAGACCTACTCCTAGATTGCGATCACCTCAGTCCGTTTAGTTCCTGGTTTGACGTCACAAACACACCCTGCGTTCGGCCAGCCACTCCCCCATTTCTCCAGCTACTCCTGCGTTTTCTGATGGCACACCTGCGTTTTTTAGCACACTCCCGGAAAACGCTCAGTTACCACCCAGAAACACCCACTTCCTGTCAATCATTCTCCGATCAACAGAGCGACTGAAAAGCTTTGTTCACCCGTGAGTAAAATAGCATAGTTTTGTGTAAAATTGCTTAGCGCGTGCATTCTGCGGTGCATACGCATGCGCAGAACTGCCGGATTTTAGCCTATTAGCAATTCTGCTAAAAATAGCAGTGAGCGAACAACTCGGAATGACCACCTATATTCTAGAAGGTGCTAAATAAATGAGAAGTAGAATCTGATGGTTGCTATGGCCAGCATCCCATCTTAAATAGAACTTCCATCTTAGTAAATTTACCCCAGAGTGTGAAAGAATCCTGCAGAAGTCTGTAAGGCTGTGATACTCAGGGGGGGTAATTCCAAGTTGGTCGCAGCAGGAAATTTTTTAGCAGTTGGGCAAAACCATGTGCACTGCAGGGGGGGCAGATATAACCTTTGCAGAGAGAGTTAGAATTGGGTGGGTTATTTTGTTTCTGTGCAGGGTAAATACTGGCGGCTTTATTTTTACACTGCAATTTAGATTGCAGATTGAACTCCCCACACCAAAATCTAACTCTCTCTGCACATGTTATATCTGCCCCCCTGCAGTGCACATGGTTTTGCCCAACTGCTAAAAAATGTCCTGCTGCGATCAACTTGGAATTACCCCCAGTGTCTGCAAAACCTGCCGTGTGCTCCTCTCTTCAAACAGTGAGTAACCATGGATAAACTAGTTCCTCCAACCAGCATGCTGATGTCTGGTAACTTGTCTAAAACTGGAAAAGATTTAAACAAAGGTTTAATATATATCTTGCTGCATGTGGAGCTGATACAAATGCAGTCAAAACTAAGGCATCCATTTTCCTCCATGTGATAGGAGAGGATGTGCTGGACATTTATAATAGTTTTCAGTTTGATGAGGGGCAGAATATGGTGCTATCTTCTATAATGCAAAAGTTTGAAGATTACTTTGTGCCAAGGAAAAATGTGACATATGAAAGATATAAGTTTTTCACGTGATCAGAAGTCTGGAGACGGATTTGATCAGTATGTTACAGAGCTGCAATCACTCAGTAAAACCTGTGAGTTTGGTGATTTAAATGATTCACTGATTAGAGATCGTATTGTCTGTGGAATACCTGATAATGGACTCAGGGAGAGACTGCTGAGAGAGCAAAAGGCCTAACACTAGAAAATGCAGTGACTATGTGCAGATCTGCAGAGATAACCAGATTTCAAGCCAAAAAGTTACACAAGGAAGCTGATGGTGCTGTACATGTAGTGCAGAAAACAGAGCCAAGCAAACCTCCATTCTCAAGAATGAAGCAGTCTAAGCCACAGTCTAATAAGGAAATTTGTAGTAGATGTGAAAATGCTCACAATCCTAAAATGTGCCCTTCTTATGCATTAAATGTGGTAGACTTAATCACTTTGCCAAATGCTGTAAAGTGAAACAACCAAAGTGCATGCGGTTAAACAAACAGAGAAATTCTTTGTGGATTGCATTGAACTTTGCAGTGCAGATAAGAAAGAATGGATTGTCCCTTTAACTGTGGACGAGTTTGTCATTCCCTTTAAATTGATACTGGCGCGCAGGTGAATTTAATATTGTTCCAAGACTATAAGACTTTTAGAGTAAAACTAAAATATATCCAGCCAAAATTAAATTTACAGGGTACACTGGGGAGGAAATTCCTGTGAAAGGTACATGCTTAGTGACACTGAAATATAAGGGACAACAGTTTAAAACATCTCTACTGATTGTGGATAAAAATGTGCAACCGATTCTAGGATTAAGTTCCTGTGAGAAACTAAGCTTGCTAAAGAAAGTTTTTATGGTGACATCACAAGTAGAAGATGACTGCAAATTGATGTTTACAGAATACAGAGACTTGTTTGAAGGTCTAGGTTGTTTGCCTGGAGAGCATAAAATAAATATACAGTAGACACGCAAGTTTCTTCAGTGATACACCCCTGTAAAAAAGTGCCATTTGCGCTGAGAGAAAAACTGAAACAGAGTTAAATTGCATGGAAGCCTTGGGTGTGATACAGAAAGTTGATGAGCCTACAGAATGGGTAAGCTTCTTAGTAATTGTTGAAAAGAAAAATGGACAACTCAGAATATGTCTGGACCCCAGAGATTCAAACAAAGCTATTAACTGAGAACATTTCAAACTACCAACTAGAGATGAAATCATGTCGCAATTTGCGGGAGCAAAATGGTTCAGTAAATTGGACGCATCTTCAGGATTCTGGCAAATGAAGCTAGATGAGGCCAGCTCAAAGCTTTGTACATTTAATACACCAGAAGGTCGATACAGATTTCTTCGACTACCATATGGAATATTGGGGGTAATTCCAAGTTGATCGCAGCAGGATTTTTGTTAGCAATTGGGCAAAACCATGTGCACTGCAGGGGAGGCAGATATAACATGTGCAGAGAGAGTTAGATTTGGGTGGGGTGTGTTCAATCTGCAATCTAATTTGCAGTGTAAAAATAAAGCAGCCAGTATTTACCCTGCACAGAAATAAAATAACCCACCCAAATCTAACTCTTTCTGCACTTGTTATATCTGCCTCCCATGCAGTGCACATGGTTTTGCCCAATTGCTATCAAAAATCCTGCTGCGATCAACTTGGAATTACCCCCATTGTCTGCTCCAGAAGTATATCACAAAAAGATACACATGATTTTTGAACATATTCCAGGTGTTGAAACAATGATGGATGACATTATTGTCTGGGGATCTACAAAGGAAGAACATGATTCTAGATTGAGACAAGTAATGGAACTTGTCAAGAAAGTGAATCTAAAGCTAAATAAGGACAAATGTGAATTTGGTGTGAATACACTTACCTTTATGAGCGACATGGTCTCGGATCAAGGTGTTAAACCAGACCCAATGAAAATATCAGCCACATTGAACATGGAACGTCCTAACAACAAAGACGACGTCAGAAGATTCTTAGGAATGATTACTAACTTTGGAAAGTTTATTTCTCAACTCTCTGAACGAACAGCCTCTCTTAGACGGTTGTTGGACAAAGATAACAAGTGGATGTGGTCACATGAACAAGAAGAAAGTTGGCAAAACTTGAAACAGAACATTACAGAGCAACCAGTGCTAAAATTCTTTGATCCTGCGAAAAGAATAAGAATTTCAGCAGATGCTTCGCAATTTGGCCTAGGCTCAGTGTTGTTACAAATATACATAAATGGGTTCTCTGCGCACTGAGGTGTTAATCTGAGGCGGGGTGTGCTGCTGGTGATGAGGGGTGTCCCACCCCCCCTTAAATGGTAAGTATACAGATGTGGATAAATCCACAGGGAACCAGCGCTCAAACCCTATTTGTAGTGGTGAATGGTACGGGTATAAAGTGAAACTAAAATCAATAATGAAAAAGCAGGTAATATACTTAAGGTTGTTTATTCCAAGATGCTGAGATACTTTCTTTCCCAAAAGGTATAAATTCGATTTAAAAAAGTCAATCAGTGATTGGGGCACGCTCCTGGTTTGAGCTTAAATTCTGAAGTGCAAGGTTCAATTGAAAGAACAAATGCTGTAATCTTTGTAAAGTCGAAAAAAAGAAAAAGAAAAAGAAAAGAAAAATGCCACAAAAAAATAATAATGATAATATGTACTAAAGTCCAAACGGTTTACAAGTCTAT
This sequence comes from Pseudophryne corroboree, assembly GCF_028390025.1. Lineage (NCBI taxonomy): Eukaryota > Metazoa > Chordata > Amphibia > Anura > Myobatrachidae > Pseudophryne > Pseudophryne corroboree. Next base: position 673,996,489 of record NC_086446.1, read on the forward strand.
ACAGACTGCGGCGTCCCGCTAATCTGTGCTCTGAAGTGAAGGATTCTCTTGTGAAGTGATGAACAGTTGACAGCGGTAGTGTATGCTTTGGTTAGAGTGGAGAATAAGGACCCTGGACTGGCGCTATTCCTCCTGCAGCACGTCCCACAGTAGACCGCCCGAATCAGGCCCGCTCTGCGGGGCCGCTGACCTGGGGTGTGCGCCTGTCACGGAGGCGAAGTGGACCCTGCCGGAGCTCTCCGAGCGGCTGGCGACGCCTCTCCTCCTCCTACAGGGACTTACCTTCTCCCTTCCCCTCCGCCTTCCACTCTATGCTGTCTCGGGCTTCTTCCGTCGCCTGGCAACCGGTTGCTTCCGGAACTCTGGATCACTTGACCGGATGGTTTGCGGAAAAGATTAGCAGTACTGTCCTTCTTTGCAGTGAACATTTGTCCTCAGTCCAATGTACTTTTAAACTGGCCCATCGGGATACCATTGAGCCAGGTAGGATGATGTCCACTTGAGGCTAGTATAAAGCTGTTTACATCAACTGCTTTATTGAATGTGTTGGTGTGCAACGTCCACACATTCAATAAAGCAGTTGATGTAAACAGCTTTATACTCTAGGCTAAATGATTACGACACACAGGGACACACCCTGAGTGAAAGATTCAAAGAGAAAAATGATCACCCTGACTTGGTGAAAAGGGCCTTTGACACAGTTCGAGCAAATGATCGCTCAACACTTTTGGACTACAAGGACAAATCTGCACAAAAAAATATGACTGAAGGACCTATATTCATCACACAATATTCTGACCAGGCACATAAAGTCAAGAAGATCCTCAAAAAACAATGGCCAATATTACTACAAGATGACACCTTGGCAGAGATACTACCACAGAATCCTAAGGTAGTATACAAAAAAGCTCCAGACATAAAACAAAAACTTATACATAGCTGCATACCTCCGACAAACACCACACAGACTACCATTGATGGCTCACATAGCAAAGGAGGGTAAGTCCCTGTAGGAGGAGGAGAGGCGCGGCCAGCCGATCAGAGAGCTCCGGCTGGGTCCACTTCACCTCCGTGACAGGCGCACACCCCAGGTCAGCGGCCCCACAGAGCGGGCCTGATTCGGGCGCTCTACTGTGGGACGTGCTGCAGGAGGAATAGCGCCAGTCCAGCGCCAGTCCAGGGTACTTATTCTCCACTCTAACCAAAGCATACACTACCTAGAGAATCCTTAATGTCAGAGCACAGATTAGCGGGACGCCGCAGTCTGTATAGACTTGTAAACCGTTTGGACTTTAGTACATATTATCATTATTATTTTTTTGTGGCATTTTTCTTTTTCTTTTTTTCTTTTTTTCGACTTTACAAAGATTACAGCATTTGTTCTTTCAATTGAACCTTGCACTTCAGAATTTAAGCTCAAACCAGGAGCGTGCCCCAATCACTGATTGACTTTTAAACCGAATTTATACCTTTTGGGAAAGAAAGTATCTCAGCATCTTAGAATAAACAACCTTAAGTATATTACCTGCTTTTTCATTATTGATTTTAGTTTCACTTTATAACCGTATCATTCACCACTACAAATAGGGTTTGAGCGCTGGTTCCCTGTGGATTTATCCACATCTGTATACTCAGTGTTGTTACAAGAACATGAGGATACATGGCAACCAGTAATCTATGCATCAAGAGCACTGACAAGTGCTGAAACAAGGTATGCTCACATAGAAAAAGAACTTCTAGCGATCACATATGCATGTGAGCGATTTCATCAGTTTGTGTATGGTCAAACATTTACAGTGGAAACTGACCACAAGCCATTGGTAGCTACCATGACTAAATCATTACATGACTGTCCCATGAGAATTCAACAAATGCTTATCAGACTACAGAAATATGATGTACACTTGCTGTACTGTCCCGGTAAATACATGTACATTGCTGATATACTTTCTCATGCTGTGGACAAAAGTGAAGGTTCCAAAAGTTAGATGGATGCAGAGATAGAAGCCTATGTTAATTTTATCGTAGCTTCTCTACCAGTGTCTCTTGCAAGACAAGAACATATTAGGAAAGAAACTGAGACAGATGACACAATGAAAGTGTTAAAAGATATCATTCTGAAAGGTTGGCCAGCAAAAAAAATGCGTGCCCGCTGTCTATTCATGATTATTGGATGTACCGCAGTGACCTTACAGTTGTCGATGGTATTATTTACAAAGGCAATATGTTTGTCATACCTGCACGACTAAGAAAAACTATGCTGTGCTAGATATATGAAGGCCACTTAGGAGAAGAAAAATGTAAGTGGAGAGCACGTGAAGTTATGTATTGGCCAAGAATGAACCAAGACATAGCACAGACTACAGCTACATGTGAATTATGTCTTACGTATAGACCGAAACAACAAGTCGAGCTACTGAGTCCTCATGCAGTGCCAGAGAGACCGTACCAGAAAGTTGGCGCAGATTTGTTTGATTGTAATGGGAAAACGTACATTGTCGTGACTGATTATTACTCTAACTACCCTGAGGTGAACACACTACATTAGGGGTGGGCAAAATACGGCCCGCGGGCCGGATGCGGCCCGCGAACCGATCCTGACCGGCCCGCTGCCGCCCACCTGCGCGCAATGACAAGCGGCCCGACCAGCTGAGCTGCTTGTCATTGCTCGGCAGTACTACCTCCAAGATACCGGCGCCAGTCCAGGGGCGGAACTGCCGGAGACAATGGAGTCTTTTGCCGCAGTGCTCCAGCCCTGATGTGGGCACTTCGACTCCATTGTCCCGGCCAGCTTCCAGCCCAGGTCAACGGCAGCGGCTGCGAGCTGATGCCTGCAGCTACGCGGCTCTATTAGCCGCAGCCGGCACTATGTGATCTTTCCCCTCCTGCTCCTTGTCAGCCTGCACAGCTCCTCCTCCTCCTTGGCCTGCTACTCTCACTTACCCTCCGAGTCCCAGCCAGCCAGGCAAAGATCCGCCTCTGAGACAAGGGGAAGTACTTTGCTTTGCACTGCAGTCAGAGGTGGGCTCTCAGTCACAGGGGTCTCTCGGGCATGTGTCCTGGGCCCCTCTCCTTCAATGGGACATCCCTGATTACCAGAAAGGAGGAAGCAGTGTCCCAGCAGGGGTGGGGGCGGGGCTACCCAGCACGGAGCACAGCCCTGATGCTCCTGCACTTGCAGATAGGATGATGGACCTGTCAAAGTTTCCATGCAGTGACAGTGTTTAAGGTATGAGGGACCATAAATGATATTATGTCTGTGTAACTGTATATGATAATGTGCCTGTAACTCGGTGTATGTGTCTGTATATGTCTCTGTGTAACTCTATATGTGTCTGTAGCTCTGTATGTGTGTCTGTAGCTCTGTATGTGTCTGTAGCTCTGTATATGTGTCTGTGTAATTCTGTGTATACTGTATGTCTGTAACTCTGTATATGTATCTGTGTAACTATGCATCTGTAATTCTGTGTATGTGTTGGATCAGTATGATTCACCGCCGTTTGGGATCCCGGCGGTCAAAATACCGACGCCAGGATCACGATATCTCGAAACCAACAGGGGTGAGTAAGGGGTGTTCTCCCCTCTCCCCATCCCCCTAACCCTCCCTCTCCGCAGCATAACACTAACCTCCTCCCTTGGTGCCTAACCCTAACCACCCCCCATGGTTGCCTAAACCCAACCTCCTGTCCCCGCTGCCTAAACCTAACCTCCCCCCCGTAGCCTAACCCTCCGAGGGTGGTGCCCAACCCTAACCTCCCCTCCTCGCAGCCTAATCCTAACCCACCTGGACGCAGCCTAACCAACCCCCACCCCCCCCCCCACAGTGTGTAAAAGAGAGTTCTACCTGCTGTAATGTGTCATGTAAAGGGGGGCTTTACCTGCCGTGATGTGTAATAGGGGCTCTACCTGGAGTAATCTGTAAAATGGGTCTCTACCTGGCATAATGTGTGACGGGCTCTGCTGGCGTAATATGTGTAAAAGGGGCTCTACCTGGTGTAATGTGTGTAAGTGGCACTACTGTGTGGTGTAATTTGAATAATGGATACTATTGTGCAGCCTAATATGAATCTGTATTATGTTTTGGCCACGCCTCTTCCACACGAAGCCACGTCCCTATATTTTTGACGCATGGGGGGGGGGCTGCTATTTTGTGTGCGGCCCCCGAATACTGACAGGAAAGTGTCAAGTGGCCCCTCAGCTGAAATAATTGCCCACCCCTGCACTACATACAACTACTAGTAAAGCCGTAATCAATTGCATGTAGTCAATCTTTGCAAGGCATGGTGTTCCTATGGAAGTGTTCACTGACAATAGTCCTCAGTTTTCCAGTGCTGAATTTAGACAATTTGCTGATGAGTGGGAATTTGTCCATACTACGTCAAGTCCCCACTATCCACACTCAAATGGGTTGGTGGAAAGTTCAGTAAAAACTGTAAAGAGTCTCATGAAAAAGCTCAAGAAGGTAAAGAAGATTTCTACAAAAGTCTTTTAATCTACCGCAGTACACCTTTACAGAATGGACTTTCTCCTGCACAAATGCTGACGGGAAGGAGGATTAGAGCAAATCTCCTGATTACATGATGAACTGCTTAATACACATAACTCAGCATTGGTCAGGTACGTCAACAGGCGAAACAGAAACTGTTCCATGACAGGCGAACAAAAAGCTTATCTGATCTAAAATCGGGTTACCAAGTCCATCTCAGAGATCACGAGAAAGCTATTTGGGTGCAGATAGGTATTGTGCAAGCACCAGTAGCACCAAGATCTCATACTATATGTACAGAGCGTGGAACGGAAGTAAGAAGAAATCGGGTGGATTTAAGATCTCAACCTAACCATAATGAAGACAACATGACTGAAGAATACCCTTCATCTGACATGTATAATGATCCTGATAATGGTGAACAAACCACGATTCTAGAAAGGTCCAACATGGTCGATGAAACACAGACTGTGTATGAAAGACCCAAAAGGGAAATACGCAGACCTGAGAGACTCATTGAAACGTGTTAGATGATGTTCTTAATATGACGTTGTTAATTGTTGCATTGATGCATACAGGGCTTATCTTTAAAGAAAAGAGGATGTTATGTTAGTGCATTAGAATGCTTAATATTTGTAGACACTCCCTTACTAATATGTATAAGCCTGAATCTTCAGTGATGGTCCCTAGGACCAGAGGGATGCTGGGAAGCGGGTGGTCCAGTGTGCAGTGTGTCTGGAGTTTGTGATGGAATAAAACAGCACATGAGTGAACTCACATGTCTCTGTGTCCTTATGACTGGATTTACAAACATATGAACAAAACAATCCCCTCTACAGTAACTTCATCCTTTGATGTGTCAGGGCACTGAGACTAACATTTAGGATATTTCAATTGGGTGTGTGTTGTGTGACTGGCGGTACCAATGCTGGCAACCCGGCAGTGCGGCAGTGGGATACCGGCAGGGGGGGGGGGGGGCAAGGTCAGAAATTCTATTCCCTCTCTATGGATGTCATGGACACCCACGAGTGGGAATAGTCCCTGTTGGCCGGCATGCCGACTGTTTGGATAGTGAGAGTGGGGGATGTAGGGTAGGTAATGTGACCAGCAGTCTCCTGACCGCCAGTCACATAAGTACATCCCATTTCAATTTGAATACATTTCTCAACAAGTCTTCGATTTACTAAAACTACATAGAAAAGAAGATTTTGTATTACTGCACATCACAAAAAATGGCACAGAGGCTGCTAAAATATTAACACTTGCTAGGCCAGTTTGGTGTCAATGCACTGGCGTATTCATAATGGGTGCTGTGTGTGCGTTAATATTCTTTCAAATTTATTAATACCATTATTGCTTTAATGATGTTATGATTTAACATTGTGTTTTGGTCCATATACTGTAAGCCTAATGTGGCTTTCTCTGATTTGTGTGAATCCACACTGTAGTGTCACGTATATTATATGCTCTAGATACAAACACTGATTACCATACCATACGAATGTATAGTACATGTGACATTGCAGCTGATATGTATTATAAGATAGAAGATACTGTCTTTTGTCTTTTTTCCCTTAATGAGTAACATGTTGACTTAATTCCGGCCACGGTGCTTTGCTATGGGGACCGGATTGTAATGTATTAGTTATTAACACAGGATGTGTCTGCAATGCTGTGTACTTCCGGTCACATGATCGGAACTTGCGTTCCAGATACCGGAAGTGCGGCGCGCAGTGGAACGTATGCCGCTTCTCTGCTGCTTTACTGGCAGTTTGCGGTGGATTCTTACAATACTACAGTAGGTGCTAATATGTGTTATATGTCGTCCTCGTCTATATGGAGTTTGTGTATGTAAGTTGCACTTGATTTTTGTGTATTTCTAAATGCGGCTGGGTTTTTCATTTTTGCTAATTGGGGGGAGGGCTATATGGGTATATATGGGGGCCATTTACAATGATGTGTGATAAGAACAAAGGTCCCACTTGGGACCAAAACGTCGATACCTCTGTACTTAATGGGCTGATTACTCAGAGACCAGGCTATCACTGCTGATCCACTAAAGGTTCTCACCTAAGTGAATTCCTGCTACACCTGAGTATCTAGATTTCATTTTCAAGTAGTTGACCCATGAGGATTGGCGGATGACTCAAATAGAAAGCCCATCTGATACTAAGGGTTTTTTATATCGCTATGTCGGGTATCCATATCCGCTTATTTTTGATAATACTTACCATACAGTTAAGATGTACCCCTGATGAAGTCTTATAATAAGATGAAACGCGTTGGGTATTCTTGTTCTTCCTTTATGGTGTCACCTCTGAATATATATTGAAGAAAAAGAGGAGACTGTAGATATTCACCTACTATTGTCCTCGACATCTTAAACGGAAATACACTAAGTGTGGAGCGACTTGTTACTCCTTGTACAAATGAATCATGGACTTTGAACTTGTTTTTATGTATATATAATAAATTTTATGATGAAACATGTTGCCACCATGTTTTGACTCTTAAAGGTGTGAATTATAAGTGCCTTTTGTAACACAGGGTGTTGACTCAACCCTCAGGCGCCAGCTCACCTATTATTGTTGTAAATAAATATATATATATATATATATATATATATATATATATATAGCAAAGTAGAAGAATACGGCACTCAGAGGACTTCGTTTGAAGCAGCAAGCTGGTTTAGAGATAAAGCTGACAGCGCAGCATTTGTAGGTCAACGTTTCATTTATTTACTAAATTTCGTCAGGACAAGATGTACATCATGCAAAGAAAAAAAGAGGTGCACCTAGGTAGCTGGATGACTAAGCTAAGTGACACAAGTGTGCGGCACAAACACCTGGCCCATCTAGGAGTGGCATGCAGTGGCTGAATGTCGAAAGTGGCCCGCAATTTTTTGGGCCACCAACAGCATCTCCTGCACGCACCTGTAATTTTTCAAAAAATTCTGCACCACCAAATTAATTGTATCTGCAAGACATGGGACATGCTGGAATTTTACCCAGATGGAATGCTGCAGAATATTGGTGGAGTTGTCCAATATTACAAATACCCAGGACAGTCTAAGTGGGGTAAGCCATTGTGCGATGATGTCCATCAGTTTCCATAAGAGATTGTCAGCGGTGTGCCTCTTACGGAAACCAGTGATATACAGCCTAACCTGCCTAGGAACGAGCTGGCGATTCTGAGATGCTGTTACTGGTGCCGCTGCTGTTGTTGCTGCGGGAGGCAATACAGCTACCCAGTGGGCTGTCACAGTCATGTAGTCCTTAGCTTGTCCTGCTCCACTTGTCTACATGTCCGGGCTTAAGTTGGCACTGGGTACAACCGCATTTTTCAGGACAATGAGGACTCTTAATGTCCCTGTACAGTCCGGGAATCGCTTTCCTAGTGAAGTGGAATCTAGATGGGATTTGGTACCAGTGACACACTACCTCCATCAATTGTCTAAATCCCACTGCACTAATGGTGGATACTGGACGCACGTCTAACACCAACATACTGTAGCTGTCAAGGCCTCAGTTATCCGCTTTGCAACAGGATGACAGCTGTCATATTTATTTTTCCTCGTAAAGGACTGTTGCACAGTCAATTGCTTAGTTGAAGTAGTACAAGTGGTCTTCCGACGTCCCCTCTGGGATGACGATCGACTCCCAGAAGCAACAACAGTAGCGGCAGCAACAGCAGTAGGAGGAAGTGGTTCTTGATCTTTCCCTATCTTATCCTCCAAATTTTTGTTCTCCATTATTTTTCTGGAGTTACATAACAATATGCGGCACAGTAGAGCGTACCCCTACACCCAGGGCCGTAACTAGGTGTGTGCCGATGGTGCCTTGCCCACAGCGCAAGTGCAGTGAAGGCGCACCACGCACCATATGGCAGCACACCCCTATCTACCGCTGTTTTGGTCAGTGACGGAGTAGTGAAATTTCTGCTGTCCGCCGGTGCCTGCCTTTGTAAGCGAAGGGGAGCACGCCATTTGGTGTTACCCGTCGTGCGATAATTCTGGCTGTGAGCTTCGCCGACACCTCTGAAGTGGAGAGGGAGCGCTCCTTCAGCCACCTGGTCCTGCATAGGAGCCGCCGCTGCCTCTATTGATGCCGCCAGGGTGACCCGCCGCCGCCACCTCTGAAGTGGAGAGAGAGAGCGCTCGTTCAGCTGCCTGGTCCAGTATAGGAGCCGCCGCTGCCTCTACTGTGACACCCACCGCAGCCTGAGCACTGGAGAGGGGACTATGTGCACCAGTAAATAATGTCTGCACCTGGTAGCCCTGGATGCCGCATCACCCTAACAGGTGACTTGAGACACACACACGCACACACACACACACACTCTCACTCTCTGTTGCTGTAATATATAACAAAGGGTGACTCTGCTGCTGTAATGTGTAAAACGGGACTCTGCTGCTGTAATGTGTAAAACGGGACTCTGCTGCTGTAATGTGTAAAACGGGACTCTGCTGCTGTAATGTGTAAAATGATACTCTACGTGCCGTACTGTGTAAAATACCTGCCGTACTGTGTTAAAGGGAGCTCTGCCTGCCTTACTGTGTAAAAGGGAGCTATGTGGACACGCCCCTTCCCCATAAAGCCACACTCCTATATTTTGGGGCGCGCCTACGGCGCGCATTGGCCCAGTTTTATATTTGGGGGAGGGGGCGCCGTGCTGTTTTTTGCACACACCGCTAAAATGTCTAGTTACGGCACTGTCTACACCACACAGGTCAAACCCTGTAAAAATTATTTGGATTAAATAATAATAACCTCTTTTTTTAGAGTAAATAATATACAGCACAGGACAGCACCACTGGACTTATATGGCAGTACCACTGGCCTGGACTTATACAGCAGTACCCCTGGACTTCTGCGGAAGTACCCCATGACTTATACGGAAGTACCCCTGGATTTATACGGCAGCACCACTGGATTGGACCTATACGGCAGTACCCCTGGACTTATATAGCAGGACCCCATGACTTATACGGCAGTACCCCTGGACTTATACGGTAGCACCACTGGACTGGACTTATATGGTAGTACCCCTGGATTTATACAGCAGTACCCCATGACTTATACGACAGCACCATTGGACTGGACTTATACGGCAGTACCCCTGGACTTTTACTGCAGCACCACTGGCCTGGACTTATATGGCAGTACCCTTGAACTTGTTTGGCAGTACCCCTGGACTTATATGGCATCACCACTGGACTGGACTTATACGGCAGTACCCCTGCACTTATACGGCAGCAGCACTGGAATGGACTTATACGGCATTACCCCTGGACTTATACAGCAGTACCCCTTGACTTATACGGCAGCATCACTGGACTTGACTTATACGGCAGTACCCCTGGACTTATATGGCAGTGCGGAAAGCTGGAGAGATAGGGTTCGGCGCTCAGTGTTGCTAAAAAATGGTAAATTTAAAAGCCAAAAAATAGTGCAGGAAACCCAACGCGTTTCGTCTCATCAGACTTCTTTGAAGAAGTCTGATGAGACGAAACGCGTTGGGTTTCCTACACTAATCCCCTGCTGTTTCTTAAGTTAAGTTGATCTCCTTATCCTTGTAATATTTACTTGGTTCATACTTTTATGTTTTTATGTACTTTTTTTACTCTCATTTATATTAAAAATTTTTTTTATATAAAATACATTTTATACATATATATATATTTTGGCTTTTAAATTTACAATTTTTTAGCAACACTGAGCGCCGAACCCTATCTCTCCAGCTTTCCAAACGTCTAGCAGTGCGATACCGGCACTGCATCCTTAGGGCCCGGCAGACACCTTTAATGAGGTTGTGTGTGTTTTCTTATGGTAATTTTTAGGTAATGTTAATCTCATTTTAGATTATTTACTATAATTCTTTTTACTGAGATCATACTTCACAAGTGGCGCTGTACCTCTCCCCCTCTTTCTTATATGGCAGTACCCCTGGATTTATACGGGAGCACCACTGGACTTATACGGGAGCAGCACTGGACTGGAATTATACGGCAGTACCCCTGGAGTTATACACCAGTACCGCTGGACTTATATGGCAATACCCCTTGACTTATACGGCAGCACCACTGGACTTATACGGCAGCACCATTGGACTGGAATTATACGGCAGTACCCCATGACTTATATGGCAGTACCACTGGACTTATACGGCTTTACCCCTTGACTTATACGGCAGCACCACTGTACTTATACGGCAGTACCACTGGACTGGACTTATACGGCAGTACCCCTGTACTTATGTGGCAGTGCCCCTGGACTTATACAGCAGCACCACTGGACTGTACTTATATGGCAGTACCCAAGGACTTATACAGCAGAACCCAATGACTTATACAACAGCACCACTGGACTGGACTTATACGGCAGTACCCCTGGACTTTTACTGCAGCACCACTGGCTTGGACTTATATGGCAGTACCCTTGAACTTGTTTGGCAGTACCCCTGGACTTATATGGCAGCACCACTGGACTGGACTTATACGGCAGTACCCCTGCACTTATACGGCAGCAGCACTGGAATGGACTTATACGGCATTACCCCTGGACTTATACAGCAGTACCCCTTGACTTATACGCAAGCACCACTGGACTTGACTTATACGGCAGTACCCCATGACTTATACGGCAGTACCACTGGACTTATACGGCTTTACCCCTTGACTTATACGGCAGCACCCCTGTACTTATGTGGCAGTGCCCCTGGACTTATAAGGCAGCACCACTGGACTGTAATTATATGGCAGTACCCCTGGACTTATACAGCAGTACCCCTGGACTTATATGGCAGCAGCACTGGACTGAACTTATACGGCAGCACCACTGGACTGGACTGATATGGCAGCACCACTGGACTGGACTGATACGGCAGCACCACTACACTTATGGCATCACAGGACACCACCACTGGACTTATGGCAGCACAGGACTCCACCACTGGACTGATGCAGCACAACACAGCACCACTGGACTGGACTTATACAGCAGCACCACTGGACTTATGACAGCACAGAACACCCCCACTGGATTTATGGCAGCACAGGACACCACCACTGGACTGATGCAGTACAATACAGCACTACTGGACTGGATTTATACAGCAGCACCACTGGACTTATGGGAGCACAGGACACCACCACTGGACTTACGGCAGGACAGGACACCACCACTGGACTGATGCAGCACAAGACAGCACCACTGCACTGGATTGGAATTATACAGCAGCACTGGATTTATGGCAGCACAGGACACCATTACTGTGACTGTACTGATGCAGCACATGTCACCACCACTGGACTGAAACAGCACAAGACAGCACTGGAATGACACAAAAGAGCAGGTCGCCACCCCACACGCCACACCACTTTGCTGCACAGACACTGAGGAGACACGTCCTCTTGCTACACTCTCCATGACTGGAGTCTAAATGTCAGCGATGCTCGGCTCCTTATCTCCTATATAATAGCCCAGATCTGCCACTCTCTGACTGTGTGGCTAACGCTGGGCATGGCTAGGAGCTCTCAATGGGTTAGCAGCAGATCTATCACACCCAGTCCACAGCTGATTGGGTGAGAAACACCCTCCCACACAGGTTACATCCAATGGGAGGCTCTGCCCTTTGGCTGCTGTGTGTTCCCAGAGCAGGATTAACAATGGGGCTGATGGAGCTGCAGCTCCAGGTGCACACCCCAAAATAGGCCCATTGCATCTGCAGCAACATACTGTTCAACAATTTACACATAAAAATCGGTTCAAATTTGAAAAGGGGGCATGGCCATGGTTAAAGTGGCATGGCCACGCCCCTTTTCCTATACTTAATATGGAAGTTTGGAGAGACAAAAATTGGTACAGACCATAAAAAAAAGGTACTGTACCTGCCAAAAAGGTACAGTTGGAGGGTATGTCACTGCATCTGCAGCAAGTCTCTGCACTGTACATAGGGGGAAAAAAATCCTTTTACTGCAGCGTCCTATGTCTTGCTGCCAGTCCACCTGCCCCCTCCGGCATCAACAATCCCCACTCCCTAGCCACAGCGCAGGTGGTACAAAAGCAGCTTGAGTCCACCGGCATAGATGTGTATGAAAGCGGCGCAGCGGAAGGCTTTCATATCTCTCCATGTGCCGCATACTCTCGGAGCCCCGGAGCCTCCTCTGTGCGTGATGTCATAGAAGTGCCTCCCCACCACAGCCGCAGCCAGATCCCCAGAGGCCCTGACTCCGCAACACAGCACCTGGGCTGCCGGCCTGGAAGCCCCGAGATGTCTAATGTAATGGAAATTTTGGGTGATATCGTGGAGGGTAATGTCTGGATGCTGAATCAATGTAAAAGGTGACAGTGCTGTGCAGTGCAGTGGGTGTGCAGTGTCAGCACCCTCACCTTTACATTGATTTAGAGAGTCAGTCAGTTCAGCCAGCCAGTCACTATTGTTAGCGCCAGTGTACCAACGGCCACATTACAGGGAACTAGACGCACTAAATAAACTACAGCTCCCGGCAGCCCTTAGCGTTGAAGTATTCCGGCGCAAGGCCTGCTGGGAGCTGTAGTTTATTGAGTGCATCATCTTCCCTGTAATGTGGCGCATTGGGATACTGACACTAACAATAGTGACTGGCTGCTGTGTGAGTATCCGGGAGAGCCACTTCCAAAGGGAGGACAGCAGCTTAGCTGCTTCCAGGAAGAGAAGCATTACCTGCCCCTCCACCACTCACAGTACCTCCGGGCCCCATCCGCGGCACCCCCCCCCCTCCGTCACCCGCAGCACCCTTGCACCTGCCCCTCCCCCACCTGCTGCATCCCCGCAACTGGGCCAGTGTAATGTTATTTTAACAGCAGCACCCCTATATTTTACAGCATACAGGAGCAGTGTGCTTTTAATTTTAAACAACTGCACCCCTGAATTTTTACAGCACACAGGGCCAGTGTAATGTTATTTTAACAGTAGCACCCCTATATTTTACAGCATACAGGACCAGTGTGCTTTTAATTTTAAACAACTGCCCCCCTGAATCTTTACAGCATACAGGGCCATTGTAATGTTATTTTGACAGCAGCACCCCTATATTTTACATCATACAGGACGACATCTACACCCATGTACAACTGCAGCACCCGAAACAGCACATGAAACACCAGTGACAGCCAGAACAGCACTCCTAACACAGCACAGGTACACCACAGTGACTGCAACAGCACCCTTACAGAGCACATACTAATCCCACACCACGACACCACCCACAGAGAGACAGAGGTCTGTCTCCCTCACTCTCCAAGTCCAGAGTGAAAATGGTGGTGATGCATGGCTGTTTATATGGAATCCAAAACCCGTGAGAATCTGACAGCGGGATGATGATGTTTTGCCTCATTCTTGTTTCAGAGTCTGGCGGGAAGTCCTGAGACGGAATCGAATCCAGGCTCAGATCGGGATGTTCGGGGGGATTCGGTTCTCTGTGAACCGAACCCGCTCATCTCTATATATATATAAAACAGAAAAAATAATAATCTGCTAATGGAGGACAACAGCAGTGCTGCCCATGATAAAGAAGATTACCCTTGCTTTGCAGAAGTCCCCTGCTGAAGGCTATCTCTTATGAATGGTTTGATAAATAGGTAGCTGCCTTAAATCCTGCAAAAACCTCCAGTTTTAAATGTGGAGCACTGTAAAACATTAATATGTCATATTACAATTAGAAGCTGTTCTGCAAAATAGCAAATAAACAAACTGTAAATCACAAGTTGTTTCTGAAATATTTGGAACAATAGTGCCCTCTACTGGTAGTTTTCATTCTTGTGCTTTCCTCTTCAAATAAAATGTTTGTTTTTTTAAATAAAATAAAAATATTTTGTTTATTTAAAAATAAAAAACAATTACACTTTCAAATTTCCAGAGGCAATATGGGGGCTGTGTTTTATTTTTATTACACAAATAAAAAAAATACAAGATAGATGATTGTTCTGCTTCTGCACCTATTTTGTGAAGAGATTGCATTAATGGCCTTTGTGACCTATATTTACTATCATTCGATTTGGGATTCATTTTTGTGAATCTTAAAAATCAACTGAATTCTATTCTACTGAAACTGAAAAATCCCTTCAAAAACCCTTATTTACTAAAATTCGATTTTGCATACGATTTCCAAATGTAATTTGATTTTGATTCATGTATAGAAGGGATTTTGTGTTGAGATTTTGAAATCCCTTCCAAAATCAAACCTCAAATCCCCAGCAAACTAATAATAATAATAATAATAATAATAATAATAATGATAATTTTATTTATATAGCGCTCTTTCTCCAATAGGACTCAAGGCGCTTAACAGATACATAGCATAATATAGTACAGAATATAATGAAGTACAGAAAAGCTTTTCATAAAATACAGAAGCATGTAGATACTAAAGGGACATTATGGGAATGCTTGAGTAAACAGGAAAGTCTTGAGTCTACTTTTGAAGGATTCTATAGTTGGGGTCTCTTGCACTGTGCGGGGAAGTGAGTTCTATAGAGTCGGAGCCGCATGACTAAAAGCTCGACCCTAGATGAATTACGGCAGATTCTAGGTACTGCTAAAAGTCCTTCATCTACAGATCGCAGTAATCGAGTGGGGCAGTATGGGGTCAGAAACCGCTTCAGGTACTTTGGGCCCTGGTCATGTAATGCTTTGAAACTCAGTAAGCCAATCTTGAAGATGATTCGCCATGTTACAGGCAGAGAGTGAAGGGAATAGAGTATGGGTGTTACGTGGCTAGAACGGGGCTGGTCGGTTAACAGCCTGGCAGCTGTGTTTTGCACCAGCTGTAAGCGGTGCAATTCTATTGCTGGGAGACCAAGGTAGAGGGCATTACAGTAGTCTAATGGAGATGATACAAATGCATGGATGACTTTTAGCAGATCATCTGAGGGAATTAAGTGCTAGATTCTGGCTATGTTCCTCAGGTGAAAGAATGAGGATTTGATTGTGGCTGATATCTGATGTTTAAGTGTCAAGCCAC
Source organism: Pseudophryne corroboree (assembly GCF_028390025.1). Taxonomy (NCBI): domain Eukaryota; kingdom Metazoa; phylum Chordata; class Amphibia; order Anura; family Myobatrachidae; genus Pseudophryne; species Pseudophryne corroboree. Next base: position 674,011,980 of record NC_086446.1, read on the forward strand.
CATCTAGGACAACGCCAAGATTCCGCACACGATCAGTGGTTTGTAATTCTGAATCCCCGAGTGTAAGTCCAGTTGGTTGGCTATGCTGCAGTCTTGTCCTTTGATGTTGTGGTCCTATCATAAAGATCTCTGTTTTATCCGGGTTCAGTCGTAGCCAACTGGCACTCATCCACTCCTGGAGTTCAGCTAGACAGCCATTTAGGGTTGCTATTGGGTTATCAGTTCCCGAAGCAAAGGACAAGTACAGTTGTGTATCATCTGCATAGCAGTAGTAGACTGGCCCATGGCGCCTGATTATTTCACCCAGCAAGAGCATGTATACTGCAAAAAGCATGGGGGATATTATGGAACCTTGTGGGACATCACATGGCAATGGCACTGATGGTGATGAGTATAATCCAGATGATACTCTCTGTGACCTGCCTGTGAGAAATGATTTGAACCAGTTTAGGACTGTGCCATCCAGTCCACAAAAATGTATCAGTTACTCAATCAGAAACCCATGGTCCACCAATGGCGTAACTACTGCCCCCGCAGCCCTCGCGGTGGCTTGGGGGCGCAGGGCTGCGGGGGCACCGCCACTGATTTAGTGCAGATTGACATGCGGACGAGCGTCCGCATGTCAATCTGCTGTCTCCTCTCCCTCCTTCCCTCCCTGCTGTGATGGAGGGACACGGAGGGCACAGCGCGCGCCTCTCCTGTGTCCCTCCTGGGTCTCCGGCGGGTCTAATAAATGAAGTGCCATTCGTGAGCTCTGATTGGCTCACGAACCGGCACTTCCTTTAACAGACCCGCCGGAGATGCAGGAGGGACACAGGAGAGGCGCACGCTGTGCCCTCCGTGTCCCTCCATCAGAAAACAGCGGGGGAGCGGCGCGGGGGGGGGGGGGGGTAGGATTTAACTGGCACTGGGGGAGCATATTCGGCACAGGGGGAGGGGGAGCACTTCGGGGGGGCATATGTGGCACTGAGGGGACATATGTGGCACTGGGGGGTATATGTGTACCTGGCACATGGGGGGGGGGCTATATTTGGCACAGGGTCATGTGAGTACCTGGCACTGTGGGGGAATATCTGGCACTGGGGGCATATGTGGCACTTGGGGGGTATATGTGTACCTGGCACATGGGGGGGCTATATTTGGCACTGGGGGCATGTGAGAACCTGGCACTGTGGGGGAATATCTGGCACTGGGGGCATATGTGGCACTGGGGAGGTATATGTGTACCTGGCACATGGGGGGGGGGTTATATTTGGCACTGGGGCATGTGAGTACCTGGCACTGTGGGGGAATATCTGGCACTGGGGGCATATGTGGCACTGGGAGCACAGCCCTAGCAACAAGCCCTACCCCCTAGCAACGAGCATGACACCCAGTGCATGAAACCCCTGGCAACGAGCATGACACCCAATGCATGAAACCCCTGGCAACGAGCATGACACCCAGTGCATGAAACCCCTGGCAACGAGCATGACACCTTGAGCATGAAAACCCCTGGCACCGTGCATGGAACCAAGAGCATGAAACCCCTGGCAACGAGCAGGTAATTTAAAAGTAATTAGAAGCCGTACTGTAGGACTTAATGTGTAATGGGCATTACGGTGTGTGGCATAATGTATCACGGACATTGCGGTGTGTGTCATAATGTGTCACAAGCATTACGGTGTGTGGCATAATGTATCACGGGCATTGTGGTATGTGGTATAATGTCTCAGGGGCATTGCAGTGTGGCATAATGTATAACGGGCATTGCGGTGTGTGGCATAAGGTATAATGGGCATTGCGGTATGTGTCACAGGCATTACGGTGTATGGTATACTATATCACGGGCATTGTGGTATGTGGTATAATGTCTCAGAGCATTGCAGTGTGTGGCATAATGTATCACGGACATTGCGGTGTGTGTCATAATGTGTCAGGTATTACGGTGTGTTGTATACTATATCACGGGCATTGTGGTATGTGGTATAATGTCTCAGGGTCATTGCGGTGTGTGTCATAATGTGTCACAGACATTGTATGTGCTATAATGTATAAAGGGCATTGCAGTGTGTAGCATAATATATAATGGGCATTGCGATTCCTGTCATAATGTGTCACAGGCATTACGGTGTGTGGCATAATGTGTCGGGGGCATTACGGTGTGTGCATATTGTGTCATGTGCATTATTGTGTGTGGCATAATGTCTAAGGGCCATTGCAGTATGTGGCATAATGTATACTGGGCATTACTATAAGGAGGAAACATGACAAATAATGTAAGGGGCATGAATCAGGATTATTTTTCTTTCCTGTGGTGGCTAACGTCTGGGCATGCAGGTTGCAAAACTGGGGTATAAGGTAGTCTTTTCCTGCAATGTCACGCCCCTTTATGTGAAGCCATGCCCATTTCAATGTATCCACACACCCTTTTTAGCGGCACGCGCATGTTTGTCCCTTTACTAGTGCCAATTATGGGGGATGGGGGATTGGGGGCGGGGCGCCAAATAATTTTTTGGCTTGGGGGAGAAAAATTTCTAGTTACGCCACTGTGGTCCACGGTATCAAATCCCCAGCAAAATCGAACAGTACTTCCTCATTGCTTCCTATTGGTCCAAATGTATCACATGCACACTAATTAAAGGACAAGATCTCTCTTTATACTGTTTTATGAATGAAAACCTAACTGATGATTTTTTTTTTAAACTTACAGCTGAAATAGTTGACAAAAATCTTAGTCCTAATCTGCTTTCCTGCCTGCCTTCCACTTTCTGTGCACACACATAGTCAATTGTTGCTTAAAAAACCTCTGCCTGCTCCCTGTTTTTTGCATAATTTGGGGGAGTGGCTTATTCAATGTGTGATTATGCAATAGAAGGCAGCAGAGCACAAAGTCGAACATTTTTGCAAAATTATATAATAATATTCCTTTCTAATAAATTAAAAAAAGATGCATTCTGTCATAGATTGTGTGGCTATATGTGCCTCTTTATACTTATGCTCAGCAGGAGTTTGTAGATTTGACAATGGAGTCAGAAGCCAAGAGCGATAGCCGTAGCCTAAATAACCTTTTATGGTGGAAGGGCAACAAATTAGAACAATATAGTAACATTTAATATTAGCTGCTTTATTAGCACATACTGGTATCTTACACAACAACCATTCCTCTGGCATTTGTTCGATAAGTTTTTTTGCAGACAGGGATAAATTGCTGAGGATGTAGGCATGATGGGTTGAATCAGGATAACCAGTTACTGCACTAATTATTTTAAATTTCTATATATTTTCCAGCAAAATTGCCAATATTGTGCTCTGGTGTTATCTATTGCACATTAATGTAATAAGTTTAATGTCTATAAGTATAAATATGTGCACTATTCAACTCATTAAGCTGCTAATGGTGCACTAATTGATCCTCCAGGGTTATGTTAGTCAGGTGGTGATTTGCATTGTGCAGATAGGTGCACAACATACCATAACCTTGGACATCCATTATTACTACTTCCACACTGCCCTACATGCTTTTGGGTATTTAAAAAGTCATCACTATCAATTTCCTACCATTAGAATGGGTTTAGAAGACAAAATTTAATGTCTAACATCATTCTAAACATTTGGGGATTTTAGGTTGTATTTGGAGTTTGATTTAGAGTTCGATTTCAAATCGAGCTTTAGTAAATCTGGGGATTTCATGTTGGCCGATGGGAAAACATTAATGTTGTTTAGATATTTTATTTCTATTGGTATGTGAGTTGAATCTGCCTTTAGAATTATTTTGACATTCGATTTAGTCTTTAATAAATCTGCACAAACCAAATAGAATGGACATCGAATTGAAACAGAATTCCAAATCCCTTGAATCACCAAAATAAAACATTAGTAAATTTACCCCCAGGTCCTGATTCAGGTTTGGACGTAATTCTCATCGTGACTGCATACTGGGAAATGATGCTAATGCCTCAGCCACTGTATTTTGTACAGAGACACCCACCATTTGCATTTTTAATCCGCCTCATGATTACAAAGACTCAGCATCAGATGTAGTGCCGCACCATCGAACCTCTGAGTAACCAACCCTTTATCTGTCGCAACTATGACACCAGAGCCAGTGAAACTGCATCCAAAGATGCAGTGGCAGGCTGTGACATGCCCACAAAATGCTTGCGTCATGCACACATTACCTTCCGTGACTGTCAATCACTCCACGTCCATCTCCACTCTATGACCCCTGCCGGTAAGCCATCATGATACAACATCTACCTATGAATCAGGCCCCCAAACATTTATCTAATGTTTAACTTAAAATGTAAACTTGTGCATACTTCTGCACTACTGATATTTGCCTAGACTTCAGGAATTTCTTGGAGACTCACGTTTTTGTAAGCGTTCTCCATAATCTCAGGAAAGCAATCAATCTATTCAAAGTCAAAGAGGTTCCATATACTGAAAGTGGCCACGAAAAACCCAATTTAAAATGCATGTATCCATAGAGATCATGTAACCAATGCAGGAAAATGGCACTGATGATCCCATCTGAATGTATGTATTCCTGATTTCTCCCCCCCAGAATATAACAGCTGCATAATGGGGGTAAGGCACAATCAGGGAGATTGCTTGTCTATTCAGTGAGTCAGGGAGATTGTTACTAATTCAGGAAGTCTCCTGCAGAATGAGAGAGGGTAGGCAACTATGGGGTAAATTTACTAAGATGGGAGTTCTATTTAAGATGGGATGTTCCCCATAGCAAACAAACAGATTCTACTTCTCATTTATCTAGCACCTTCTAGAAGATAATGCCTGGAATCTGATTGGTTTCTATGGACAACACCCCATCTTGAATAGAACTCCCATTTTAGTAAATTTATCCCCATGAATCAATCTTTTATTTCCAGATCCCATTAAGTGGTTGCAGTGGATTACTAGGGAGTGTGGAGGAGGTTGACACCTAAATGTCAGATCCTCCTCAGTAACAGGGAGTCAGGTGCTGCACTGTGACATTATCGTGTAAGCACTCAGTGTAGGAGTCAGCAGTGCAGCCAGAGGACTCTATGGGGGCAGTCCAGCATCACCGACAGAGACGTCACTTCCTATAAGTACACCCGGGGCGGCACCAGGGAAAAGGGGTGCAGTTCATGCCCCTGAAGTGATGAAATCGAGGTCAGGCTGTGAGGTCATGCCCCCTTCTCATGAGGATATTCCCCCTTTGACACGGGGAGGGAGACTTGTCAGAGTAATGGGTGTCATTCCCCCAAGTGGTGCCCCTGAGTGGTTGATTTGGGGCTGTAATGAAGTGAGTTACTATGAATCGTTTCATCATGGCCCCACCACCATGACTTCTGCAGATCCCCCATGACCTCTTTCTCCTGGGAAGAGAACTAGGCATGTATGCAAACATGGTTCGGTATGATATACCGGCAGCTGCGATGCCGACTGTGAATATACCGACAACAGCATCCCGGCCGCCAGTATGCCGGCAGTGGGGCAAGCACAAAGAGTCCCCATTCAGGCTCACTGCGCTCGCCACGCTGTGGGCTCAGTGGCTCGCTGCGCTCACCACAGGTTCTATTCCCACTCTCTGGGTGTTGTGGACACCTACGTGTGGGAATATTCCTGTTTGGCCAGTATTGCAGCTACCGGCATTGCCAGCCGTTGCGATTCTGGTGTCGGTATCCTGAACGCCGGGATCCTGACAGCCGGCAACTTAAACCTATACCTGCAAACACTTTTATTTACCATACAGCAGTCTAAATAGAACACAGTGGGCTGAAACAGAGAAATTCACGCTGAATTGGACGTAATATGTATTTTGGGCCTATTTCAGCATGGATCGCAATTGAGATATTTTGAAATTTGGACAATTATTGAAAGACTGCCATGTACTGCATACACAATACACATGCACCAGAGCCGCATTACAATCGCAGTGCGTTCGCAATATTATAGTAAAGCAGTCACACGCTGCTTGACAGGAAGTGAACATTTAGGGCTGGAAACTTGGCATTCTGTGGGAGTGATGGCAAAAATGCAGGCATGTCATGGCCATCTGGCGGGCAGGTCTCTGATATTATGTGCAATCACTTCCATGCTACAGCATGTGTAGATTTGTGGATGCTTGACGTCAGACTGAATTTACCCCTTTGATGTTCCTGATTTTGCGTATGCATTGCTAACACGACAGTGGGCATCTTTTTGCATTTCTGAGTGGCAACCACCTGTGCGATTCTTTGCAATTGAGTTTGCAAAAAAAAATTACTTTTTGGTAGCAATAGTGATCCATTCTGAAATAGACCCTTTGTTGCATAAAATAAGCATTTTACTTTTGCATATACGTACAAAGGGTTACTGACTGGAACACATCATGATCGCAGTTTGTACTCAGCATATGGGGTGGAAAATATGCTCATTTTACGCGTGCCTTTTTAGGTGTTATTTAGACCCCTATGGCTACCTACTCTACATCCACCCCACAGTGCTGTGCTATGCTGTGCTGTGCTGTGAAGCAGTAGAGCTAGCCACTGTACATACGTCAGGTGTTCACTGACCATTTATGTTTAAATAAAGTATGCTCTCATCCTGTACTTTTAATTTGATGAATAATGCATCTTCCAGATGCATTTTGGTGGTGAAGAACATTTGTAGGCAACATTTCTAAGGTGAGAGTAAAGCAAAAAAGGGCTAGTAACTGTGTACCGGGACATGATGTAATACATGTGGGAGCAGATACATTATTTATGTTTTTTTTGCAAGCAGGTTAAATACTAGCTGCTTTTACATGTAGCCCCACAAATGGTGGACAGCTTTATTTTACACTTCAATTTAGATTTTAATATTGGCACACCCCATTTTAAATCTAAGGGCTGGATTCAATTAGCTGCAGTCTATAACAATGGGTTAATTGAGCTTCCAGGGCTATTCAGTTAGAGCCCGTGGCAGGCAGCCCACGATCTGCCCACAGGCTGCACTTAACGTGGAGTTTTGTTTCAGCATGAGGGAAGCTCAAACTGAAATCTGCATTAACAGTCCTGATCAGTGTCAGATTCTACTTATGGGCTGCATCTGCCACCTCAGCTTAGTGAGCCAGATGCAGTTCATGACTTCACTGTGACTGGCAGTGACTTCCTATTGGAAGTCCTACCTGCCAGTCATCCACAGGATGGTCAGTCCCATTGGGAGGTGCTTTCTCCCTTCGGGACTGCTAAACTCAGCTGCGATTGGCAGAGAGCTGGCTTTCTGTAAGAAGCCACTCCCTGCCTAGCCGGCTTCTATGGACTGCAGTTGATGCAGTCCATAGAAGCCGGGGTTTGCGCATTCATGCTCAAGCCACCATTTATGTGCATGTGCTGGGTATCGGCGCCTTTCAGCTCTATTGCGCAGGTCCCAGGAGTTGAACTGTCCGCACCTAGTACCGTAGCAGCTCCACTACCTAAAAAAGGTATGAGCCACCGCTGGTCCTGATCACGGGTGCCACGAATGTGTTACCTCTTGGCTCTGGTAACTTATTCCGGATTCTCTGGGTTAACTCACATTAGCGGGTAATTTACTGGCGTGTAGTGTGGTATGCCGGCGGCCGGGCTCCCGGCGACCAGCATAACAACGCGGGAAGCCTGACCGCCGGCATACTGACAGCATGGCTAGCACAAATGAGCCCCTTTCAGGCTCGCTGCGCTCGCCACACTGCGGGCACGGTGGCGCGCTACATGCGCCTCGCTATTTATTCTCCCTCCAGGGGGGTCGTGGACCCCCACGAGGGAGATAATAAGAATTTACTTACCGATAATTCTATTTCTCGGAGTCCGTAGTGGATGCTGGGGTTCCTGAAAGGACCATGGGGAATAGCGGCTCCGCAGGAGACAGGGCACAAAAAGTAAAGCTTTAGGATCAGGTGGTGTGCACTGGCTCCTCCCCCTATGACCCTCCTCCAAGCCTCAGTTAGGATACTGTGCCCGGACGAGCGTACACAATAAGGAAGGATTTATGAATCCCGGGTAAGACTCATACCAGCCACACCAATCACACTGTACAACCTGTGATCTGAACCCAGTTAACAGTATGATAACAGCGGAGCCTCTGAAAGATGGCTCACAACAATAATAACCCGATTTTTGTAACTATGTACAAGTATTGCAGATAATCCGCACTTGGGATGGGCGCCCAGCATCCACTACGGACTCCGAGAAATAGAATTATCGGTAAGTAAATTCTTATTTTCTCTATCGTCCTAGTGGATGCTGGGGTTCCTGAAAGGACCATGGGGATTATACCAAAGCTCCCAAACGGGCGGGAGAGTGCGGATGACTCTGCAGCACCGAATGAGAGAACTCCAGGTCCTCCTTAGCCAGGTTATTAAATTTGTAGGATTTTACAAACGTGTTTGCCCCTGACTAAATAGCCGCTCGGCAAAGTTGTAAAGCCGAGACCCCTCGGGCAGCCGCCCAAGATGAGCCCACCTTCCTTGTGGAATGGGCATTTACATATTTTGGCTGTGGCAGGCCTGCCACAGAATGTGCAAGCTGAATTGTATTACACATCCAACTAGCAAAAGTCTGCTTAGAAGCAAGAGCACCCAGTTTGTTGGGTGCATACAGGATAACAGCAAGTCAGTTTTCCTGACTCCAGCCGTCCTGGAACCTATATTTTCAGGGCCCTGACCACATCTAGCAACTTGGAGTCCTCCAAGTCCCTAGTAGGCGCAAGACACCACAATAAGCTGGTTCAGGTGAAACACTGACACCACCTTAGGGAGAGAACTGGGGACGAGTCCGCAGCTCTGCCCTGTCCGAATGGACAAACAGATATGGGCTTTTTTGAGAAAAAAACCACCAATTTGACACTCGCCTGGTCCAGGCCAGGTCCAAGAGCATGTTCACTTTTCATGTGAGATGCTTCAAATCCACAGATTTGACTGGTTTTAAACCAATGTGTTTTGAGGAATCCCAGAACTACGTTGAGATCCCACAGTGCCACTGGAGGCACAAAAGGGGGTTGTATATGCAATACTCCCTTGACAAACTTCTGGACTTCAGGAACTGAAGCCAATTCTTTCTGGAAGAAAAATCGACAGGGCCGAAATTTGAACCTTAATGGACCCCAATTTGAGGCCCATAGACACTCCTGTTTGCAGGAAATGCAGGAATCGACCGAGTTGAAATTTCTTCGTGGGGCCTTCCTGGCCTCACACCACGCAACATATTTTCGCCACATGTGGTGATAATGTTGTGCGGTCACCTCCTTTCTGGCTTTGACCAGGGTAGGAATGACCTCTTCCTGAATGCCTTTTCCCTTAGGATCCGGCGTTCCACCGCCATGCCGTCAAACGCAGCTGCGGTAAGTCTTGGAACAGACATGGTACTTGCTGAAACAAGTCCCTTCTTAGCGGCAGAGGCCATAAGTCCTCTGTGAGCATCTCTTGAAGTTCCGGGTACCAAGTCCTTCTTGGCCAATCCGGAGCCATGAGTATAGTTCTTACTCCTCTACGTCTTATAATTCTCAGTACCTTAGGTATGAAAAGCAGAGGATGGAACACATACACCGACTGGTACACCCACGGTGTTACCAGAACGTCCACAGCTATTGCCTGAGGGTCTCTTAACCTGGCGCAATACCTGTCCCGTTTTTTGTTCAGACGGGACGCCATCATGTCCACCTTTGGTAATTCCCAACGGTTTACAATCATGTGGAAAACTTCCCCATGAAGTTCCCACTCTGCCGGGTGGAGGTCGTGCCTACTGAGGAAGTCTGCTTCCCAGTTTCCATTCCCGGAATGAAACACTGCTGACAGTGCTATCACATGATTTTCCGCCCAGCGAAAAGTCCTTGCAGTTTTTGCCACTGCCCTCCTGCTTCTTGTGCCGCCCTGTCTATTTACGTGGGCGACTGCCGTGATGTTTTATCCCACTGGATCAATACCGGCTGACCTTGAAGCAGAGGTCTTGCTAAGCTTAGAGCATTATAAATTTACCCTTAGCTATATTTATGTGGAGAAAAGTCTCCAGACTTGATCACACTCCCTGGAAATTTTTTCCTTGTGTGACTGCTCCCCAGCCTCTCGGGCTGGCCTCCGTGGTCACCAACATCCAAAACTGAATGCCGAATCTGCGGCCCTCTAGAAGATGAGCACTCTGTAACCACCACAGGAGAGACACCCTTGTCCTTGGATATAGGGTTATCCGCTGATGCATCTGAAGATGCGATCCGGACCATTTGTCCAGCAGATCCCACTGAAAAGTTCTTGCATGAAATCTGCCGACTGGAATTGCTTCGAAGGAAGTCACCATTTTTTTTACCATGGCCCTTGTGCAATGATGCACTGATTTTAGGAGGTTCCTGACTAGCTCGGATAACTCCCTGGCTTTCTCTTCCGGGAGAAACACCTTTTTCTGGACTGTGTCCAGAATCATCCCTAAGCACAGGAGACTTGTTGTCGGGATCAGCTGCGATTTTGGAATATTTAGAATCCACCCCTGCTGTTGTAACAGTATCCGAGATAGTGCTACTCCGACCTCCAACTGTTCCCTGGACTTTGCCCTTATCAGGAGATCGTCCAAGTAAGGGATAATTAAGACGCCTTTCCTTCGAAGAAGAACCATCATTTCGGCCATTACCTTGGTAAAGACCCGGGGTGCCGTGGACAATCCAAACGGCAGCGTCTGAAACTGATAGTGACAGTTCTGTACCACGAACCTGAGGTACCCTTAGTGATAAGGGCAAATTTGGGACATGGAGGTAAGCATCCCTGATGTCTCGGGACACCATATAGTCCCCTTCTTCCCGGTTCGTTATCACTGCTCTGAGTGACTCCATCTTGATTTTCAAATTTTTTTAGATTTAGAATAGGTCTCACCTAGCCTTCTGGCTTCAGTACCACAATATAGTGTGGAATAATACCCCTTTTCTTGTTGTAGGAGGGGTAATTTAATTATCACCTGCTGGGAATACAGCTCGTGAATTGTTTCCCATACTGCCTCCTTGTCGGAGGGAGACCTTGGTAAAGCAGACTTCAGGAGCCTGCGCAGGGGAAACGTCTCGACATTCCAATCTGTACACCTGGGATACTACTTGTAGGATCCAGGGGTCCTGTACGGTCTCAGCGTCATGCTGAGAGCTTGTCAGAAGCGGTGGAACGCTTCTGTTCCTGGGAATGGGCTGCCTGCTGCAGTCTTCTTCCCTTTCCTCTATCCCTGGGCAGATATGACTCTTATAGGGACGAAAGGACTGAAGCTGAAAAGACGGTGTCTTTTTCTGCAGAGATGTGACTTAGGGTAAAAAACGGTGGATTTTCCAGCAGTTGCCGTGGCCACCAGGTCCGATGGACCGACCCCAAATAACTCCTCTTCCTTTATACGGCAATACACCTTTGTGCCGTTTGGAATCTGCATCACCTGACCACTGTCGTGTCCATAAACATCTTCTGGCAGATATGGACATCGCACTTACTCTTGATGCCAGAGTGCAAATATCCCTCTGTGCATCTCGCATATATAGAAATGCATCCTTTAATTGTTCTATAGTCAATAAAATACTGTCCCTGTCAAGGGTATCAATATTTTTAGTCAGGGAATCCGACCAAGCCACCCCAGCTCTGCACATCCAGGCTGAGGCGATCGCTGGTCGCAGTATAACACCAGTATGTGTGTATATACTTTTTATGATATTTTCCAGCCTCCTGTCAGCTGGCTCCTTGAGGACGGCCCTATCTATAGACGGTACCGCCACTTGTTCTGATAAGCGTGTGAGCGCCTTATCCACCCTAAGGGGTGTTTCCCAACGCGCCCTAACTTCTGGCGGGAAAGGGTATACCGCCCATATTTTCTATCGGGGGGAACCCACGCATCATCACACACTTCATTTAATTTATCTGATTCAGGAAAAACTACGGTAGTTTTTTCACATCCCACATAATACCCTCTTTTGTGGTACTTGTAGTATCAGAAATATGTAACACCTCCTTCATTGCCCTTAACGTGTGGCCCTAATAAGGAATACGTTTGTTTATTCACCGTCGACACTGGATTCAGTGTCCCTGTCTGTGTCTGTGTCGACCGACTAAAGTAAACGGGCGTTTTAAAAACCCCTGACGGTGTTTTTGAGACGTCTGGACCGGTACTAATTGTTTGTCGGCCGTCTCATGTCGTCAACCGACCTTGCCGCGTGTTGACATTATCACGTAATTCCCTAAATAAGCCATCCATTCCGGTGTCGACTCCCTAGAGAGTGACATCACCATTACAGGCAATTGCTCCGCCTCCTCACCAACATCGTCCTCATACATGTCGACACACACGTACCGACACACAGCACACACACAGGGAATGCTCTGATAGAGGACAGGACCTACTAGCCCTTTGGAGAGACAGAGGGAGAGTTTGCCAGCACACACCAAAAACGCTATAATTATATAGGGACAACCTTATATAAGTGTTTTCCCTTATAGCATCTTTTTTATATATTTCTAACGCCAAATTAGTGCCCCCCCTCTCTGTTTTAACCCTGTTTCTGTAGTGCAGTGCAGGGGAGAGCCTGGGAGCCTTCCCTCCAGCCTTTCTGTGAGGGAAAATGGCGCTGTGTGCTGAGGAGATAGGCCCCGCCCCTTTTTCGGCGGCCTCGTCTCCCGCTCTTAACGGATTCTGGCAGGGGTTAAATATCTCCATATAGCCCCCGGAGGCTATATGTGAGGTATTTTTAGCCAAAAATAGGTTTTCATTGCCTCCCAGGGCGCCCCCCTTCCAGCGCCCTGCACCCTCAGTGACTGCCGTGTGAAGTGTGCTGAGAGGAAATGGCGCACAGCTGCAGTGCTGTGCGCTACCTTAAGAAGACTGAGGAGTCTTCATGCCGCCGATTCTGGACCTTCTTCTTGTTTCAGCATCTGCAAGGGGGCCGGCGGCGAGGCTCCGGTGACCATCCAGGCTGTACCTGTGATCGTCCCTCTGGAGCTAATGTCCAGTAGCCAAAGAAGCCAATCCATCCTGCACGCAGGTGAGTTCACTTCTTCTCCCCTAAGTCCCTCGTTGCAGTGATCCTGTTGCCAGCAGGACTCACTGTAAAATAAAAAACCTAAGCTAAACTTTTCTAAGCAGCTCTTTAGGAAAGCCACCTAGATTGCACCCTTCTCGGCCGGGCACAAAAATCTAACTGAGGCTTGGAGGAGGGTCATAGGGGGAGGAGCCAGTGCACACCACCTGATCCTAAAGCTTTACTTTTTGTGCTCTGTCTCCTGCGGAGCCGCTATTCCCCATGGTCCTTTCAGGAACCCCAGCATCCACTAGGACGATAGAGAAAAACTGTCGGTATGCCGACTGTCAGGATTCCCGCGGCGGTATACTGTGTGCCGGGATCCCGACAGCCGGCAACCTGAAGACCACCCAATTTACTGTGTGAGAACAATGGGCTGTTATTATATAACACGGGGCATTAAAGCCCTAGACGCCCACCCTTTTCCCAGAACCTTAAATTACAGCTTCTAATTAAATTCAGTCCTAAATCTATGCACGTTTTAAATCTTCCCCACCTGCGGTGCAATATGGTTTTGCCAAGGTGTTCAGTTACGTGCCCTTTTTTCTATATACTCCCACCTTAGAATCAGGACCACAGTGTACTTCATAAGCGAGGTTCTTGATGAGTAGACCAGAGGGGTTAATTATCTAAGTTACAGTAGCAATTTTATTTTTCCTGAACATGTCTTACATGAATGCAAAAGCCTGAGCAAAATCTTAGCAAGGGCTAATGGAGAAATGATTTAATCTCTGGGGCACTCTTAAATAATAATTGTAAGTGTAGCAGTAAGTTAAAACCTAATTTTTATTTAATTTCTTAAAAATAAAAGGTATTCAAAACTAGAAAAAGGGGCAATGATATATTAGTTTTGCCCAAAAACAATGGGAATTAAAAATTGTATTTTAAGACAGATTATTTTGTGGTGAAAATATTATTTGCATAATAATTTTGTAATTTAATCAGAAAATACGGAGACATATAGTGGGAAAGGGCACCCTGTAATTACACACATTAATAAAGAATTCACATTATTGATATCAGCAGAGGACAACAGGTTTCTTCTCTATCAAATTGTACGTACAAACTCTGCACAGAATTAGCAGTATAATTGTATGACTATCCTATAGACCAACAAATATCTTAATTGTCACCCAACAAATAACATAATGAGGTATGCCTAATGAGCTATGAAGGTAATAGTTCCTGTATATAACTGGTATGAGTCCTCTTTATACAATGTATCCACTCTGATTAATATAATGCTGAATTTACCAACCACAGGGTTCCTCAATTTACTATTCAGTTTTGTACAGTCAAATATTATTAAGACCTAAAGACGGTGTGATTCAGGTATATCATATATTTAATATACAGACACATATAATTTGTGCAGCATATATGATATCCAAGTTAGTAGTAAGACAAAGATTATATATACACTTATCACCATCATATTATCAGTGTACTGGTTAGTATCAGCATTCAAGTCGTTAATTTAGTTTTTTTATACACAGTAAATACCAGAAACAAAATGGAACAGTGTAATGCATTTAACTCACATCCACAGAGCGGGCCTGATTCAGATTTGTGTGTAAAGCAAAAACAGCAAGTAACTTTGTGTTTGGACAAACTATGGGGCTAATTCAGACCTTGTCGCTACTGGTCTGAACTGCGTATGCGTATGCACCATAATGTGCAGGCGTGACAGACAGTCCGCAACGCCGGGAAGCAACAGGATGGTGCGAAAAATTTGATTGCACCGGCGATCACAAGAAGATTGACAGGAAGAGGGCGTTTGTGGGTGGAAACTGACTATTTTCCGGCCCCGATCATCTGTTTGTGCAGCTCTCCTGCACATGCGATCACACACCTGCACAGCGATTTCCCCCTCCCCCTGTAGGCAGCGACTACCTGATCACAGGGATGCAAAAAACACACCCTAGCGATCAGGTCTGAATTACTCCCTATGTTGCCATGCAAGGAGACCTCCAATACAGTCAATATTGGCCTGCCTGCACAGTCTGTTTTTCCTTGCGATGCTGACCCCGCGGAACTGTGCATCGGCATTGCGAGCTGTATACACACAGTGTGATATGCACTATGATTTTTACCGATATGGCCTATATGGTTCATATCGGTAGTTATATCGCACCTTGGGGGTAATTCCAAGTTGATCGCAGCAGGAAATTTTTTAGCAGTTGGGCAAAATCATGTGCACTGCAGGGGGGGCAGATATAATTTGCAGCGAGAGTGAGATTTGGGTGGGTTATTTTGTTTCTGTGCAGGGTAAATACTGCCTGCTTTATTTTTACACTGCAATTTAGATTTCAGTTTGAACACACCCCACCCAAATCTAACTCTCTCTGCACATGTTATATCTGCCCCCCCCCTGCAGTGCACATGGTTTTGCCCAACTGCAAAAAAATTTCCTGCTGCTATCAACTTGGAATTACCCCCCGTGTGCGGCTTTACACATCTGCCCCACCTGCAGTGCAGAATGGTTTTACCAAGTTATTTTCTCATTTTGCTCATTTTTGCTTTGCTTCCAACTCAGAATCAGCTCCTATTTGTGCATTCTCAGACATAGGGGAGGAGGTACTACTATTGGGAAAGAAGTGTATTTAGTGCAGGGTTTTTTTTTTTTTTTAATGGCAAATTGTTTAAAGATATTCTACCAATGTATTTAGCATTATCACTAGCATGCTGGATCCCTATTATACATAGTAAGAATGGGCACAGACTTGCCTTCAATTTAGATTTCAGTTTGAACACACCCCACCAAATCTAAATCTGTCTGCACATGTGACATCTGACCCACCTGTAGTGCAACATGGTTTTGCCCAGTTGCTTGCTTTTTTGCTTTGCTTGCAAATCAAAATAAGGCCATATATATTATATAAGTGACATATCAACATTGCTTCAAGGTATACATCTTAGGCGGTGAATTAGTAATTTTGTCCATTTAGGATATATAAAGAGATCTGAGATACGTGTAGGAAAGAGGAGATGTAGTTAATATATCGGCGGTCGGGATACCGGGACTCAGAATACCGACACCAGGATCCCGACTGCCGAGAATGCCGACAGCTGGGCTATTACCACTCATCCCGGCCGCTGGGATTCAATTCACAACCAGGACAGAGTAAAGCACCTATTACCCCAGTCCCTTCCTCTGTCTATTGTCATACGTGGAGAAGACAGCAGGTGAGAGTGGAACACACTGGGCAATACTGATGCAAAGAAAGGTAAAAGTGGCAGTGATCCCATGTAAGGTGTTAGATTGCCTCTGGTGTGCACACTAACAGAGTAGGGTATAGTGCAAGGCAGGGCCGGCCCGAGATTCATTTTTTGGGTAAGCGAGTTTAGACTTTGGTGCCCCTTGATGGGATCAAATTTTAAAAGGGGTGTGGTCTCACAAGAAAGGGGTGTGGCTACACAACAGTACCCCCAAGGGTACAGGGAGTTAGTGTGTGACTGGGGAGGCAGAGGTGATGGATATAGTGGGTGACTGAGGAGCAGTGCTTAAAGTGGTCCTAGAGAGGTGGGGGAACTCACCCCTCCCCTCGGTGCCCATGTAATAAAGGTATTGTGCGCGCGTCACACAATAGTAATAATGCCCATAGTAGTAGCACCCAGTGGTCGATGTGGAAATTTTGAAGTGGGGGTATGGACAAGTGAAGGTTGTAATTATGTGCGCGCTGAAGGCGCGCATGCTCTGGAATTGGGGGCGTGTCCTTCAGTGTAGTTTACCACACCATATACACCTTATACACATTATGCACCACAATAGTAGGACCCCTTACTGGTGCCCCTTTCACATTATACCACACAGTGGGGGTAATTCAGAGTTGATCGCAGCAGCAAGTTTGTTAGCAATTGGGCAAAACCATGTGCATTGCGGGGGGGGGGGGGGGGGGGGGCAAATATAACATTTGCAGAGTGTTAGATTTGGGTGGGTTATTTTGTTTCTGTGCAGGGTAAATACTGGCTGCTTTATTTTTGCACTGCAATTTAGATTTCAGTTTGAATTCACCCCACCCAAATCTAACTCTCTCTGCACATGTTATATCTGCCCCTCCTGCTCATGGTTTTGCCCAACTGCTAACAAAATTGCTGCTGCGATCAACTCAGAATTAGGCCCCGTATGAGCCGAAATTCACATTACACCACACAGAATGAGCCGAAATTCACATTATAGCACACGGTATGTGCCGAAAATCACATTACACCACACAGAATGAGCCGAAATTCACATTATAGCACACGGTATGAGCCAAAATTCACATTATAGTAAAACAGTATGAGCTGAAATTCACATTATAGCACACGGTATGAGCCGAAATTCACATTATAGCACACGGTTGAGCCGAAATTCACATTATAGCACACAGAATGAGCCGAAATTCACATTATAGCACACGGTATGAGCCAAAATTTACATTATAGCACACAGATTGAGCCGAAATTCACATTATAGCACACGGTATGAGCCAAAATTTACATTATAGCACACAGATTGAGCCGAAATTCACATTATAGCACACGGTATGAGCCAAAATTTACATTATAGCACACGGTATGAGCTAAAATTCACATTATAGCAAACAGTATGAGCCGAAATTCACAATTTAGAGTGACAGCAGGGACATGGAAAGTGACAGCTGGGACATGGAAAGTGACAGAGAGGGACAGCAAGGGCATACAGTAGAGACTAGGGAGAAAGGCAGCAGGGTAAGATTACCTGTTTAGCAGCGGCAGTGGTCTGCGGTGCGGTGGATGAGGAGGCTATGGTAGGCGTGGGGTGGAGGAGGCTGTGGGCCTCGGAGATACTGCGGAGGAGGAGGCTGTGGGTGCACTGAGGTCTGGGGGCGGGCAAGGAGGCTGAGGGCGGCTGCGGCGGATCTGGGACCAGGCTGGCTTTATTGTCCCCCAGTGGTAATGCCCCTGCAGTTATGACCCCAGTAGTTTACCCCCCCTTTAGTTTAGCCTCCCAGTGATAATGCCCCTAGTAGTTTAGCCATCATGTAGTTTAGCCCACAGTGGTAATGCCCCCTGCAGCTATGCCCCCTGTAGTTTATCGCCCATGTAATTTGCTCCCAGTAGTTACCCCCCTTGTAGTTTAGCCCCCTTGTAGTAATGCCCCCGTAGTAATGCCCCCCCCAGTAGCTTGCCCCCTGTAGTAATGCCCCCTAGTAGCTTGTCCCTTGTAGGTTGCCCCCAGTAGTTTAGCCCCCCAGTAGTAATGCCCACAGTAGGGACTGCATGGAGGAAGCCTGGAGGCTGTCCCCGCTCTGGCAGCTGAAGGAAAGGCTGTCAATGGCGAGCACAAGCACCCCTCCTCTCCTTACCCACTGGGGAATGTTAGGGCTCCGGTGCACAATCAGATGTGGGTAACTTCCTGGAGGCAGGGACATACTCTCCCTGCCGGCTGCTACATTCTGCATCAGGCCCCACTGCTGCTGTCTCCTCCACAGACTGCCCCGCCCCCAGCTCTCTCTATGCACTGCAGAACGGCCACCGCTACTGACAACCCGCAGTGGCCTGCCATCTTCTGGGAAAACAAACAGGGCTTGCGGGGCATCGGGAGGCTGCACCTGGTTGCCGCACAGCATGCGCCCGCAGTCAAAAGGGTGGGTGGCCGCACGCCTCGTGCAATGAAGGGAAGTGCGGCACCACCTGAGAGAGCAGCTCTCACAGCTGTGGCGGCCGGGCGGGTGAGTGCGGAGTGTGGCGTGACATTATAATGTCACGCCGCCCACAATAACAACTCAATTGGCTGGTTACACACGGGGGCAGAGCTGCATCACGGGTATCGTCCTCCCACTCAGCAAAGTTTAAGCTGGCGGTATGCACTGCAGTATGGGCTCTCGGGTAGGCTGGGGGTGTGATCCACTCCTGGCTGCCAGCGCCCTCCTCACTGTGGCGCCTAACTCAGCTGCGTACCCGCGTAACGGGTGGGCCGGCCCTGGGTCAAGGACAAAATGCAGCACAGGAAATGCTACTACCTGGACGTAAGAATAATCCTGGAGATAATTTTAAAGAGTGTTGAACGCAAATAATAATATATACACTGTATAAACAAAATATCACAGTGTGTTATCATTGCTTACATCTTAAGGCCCATACACACTTGCCGATAAAATGAGCGACGTCGCTCATTTTCCCCCTCCCTGAGCGACGTCGCTCATTTTATCGGCAAGTGTGTATGCCACCAGCGACGACCGATGCGCAGCCCTGCGGGTCGGCAATGATCGTCGCTGTCCGTAGAGCATGCATGCAGGATCTGGACTCTTGTCCAGGACCTGCATGCACGGCTGGCGGAGGCGTGATATCACTGAGCGATATGAGCGGTCATATCGCTCAGTGTGTACAGTCAGCTGCCGACCGGCCGTCCCGGGAGGGGAAAACATTAGACGACGTCGCTCATAGAGCGACATCGTCTAATGTGTACGGACCTTTACACTGACGTAAATATAAAGAAATACATTTATGCATACATGTGTGTGTTTGTATATACACGATCGAGTCACCTCTTACATTTGACGTCGGCAGCCCATGAAGTATGTCACGTGTCATCTTCTGGCTTGGTGGGTATATAAGTTGTGCGATAGGCCATCTTCACACCTATCACTCATTGCTGTTTATGGGTAAAAGGGACGACTTATCCATGTTGCAAAAAGGGATGATTATTGGTTTTGGGCGGCAGTATTTCTGAAACAGCGCAGTGTGTGAACTGTTGGTGTGCTGCTGTGGTGAAGGTGTATCATGACTGGACAAATGGCACCACTGCAAATAACTGATAACGAAAATGTGGAGAACCAAGCACCATTGATGTGAGAGGTGAACGTCGGCTATGTATGAAGGAACATGAGGGCCGACCGACATTCTACAATGGAGCAGGTCACCTTCAAAATTAACTTGGGGGCTACCAGACATGTGCCTAAAAGTTCAGCCCATCTAGCTGCTGTCTGTGCTGCACATGGCAGGTACTCTGGCTATTAGCTGGTGGTCATAATAATGTGACTTGCCGTATATATATATATATATATATATATATATATATATATATATATATATTTATAGTTGCATACTTTATCTATCTATCTATCTATCTAGGGAAAGACAGAAATGCTAATGACAATTTTAAGTGTACATATAAAAAATGCCACAAATATTTCTGCTAACGAGTGGTAATATAATTGCCTGGCTCATTCATACTGCAGTATTCTATAATATAATGTTTCCGTAATTTGCTAATGCCCCTACACATGGCAAACATGTACCCTCCGAAACATTATAAACAATAAAAAACAATTGCTTTTTTAATGTTCTGCTTTAAACATAAACCTTTTGTGTTTGCCTGACAGAAAACAGTGGTATAACAGTGTAAAAAAAATATCAGTATTCCCGAAGGTCTCCGAATCCTTATTCTAATTTTCATTTTTAACAGCAACAAAAGTCTTCAGCAAAACTCTTTTAATTTCCATCTTTTCCCATTGTGGAGGGCTCCTGCGGTGCAGCAGTAATAAAACGAGGCAGTAATGAGGAAAGCCTATGCCCTGTGACAAACCTAATCAAACTATTACGTGGACAGCATGGGGCCAATAATACAAGAAATCTGTACTTACTGAGCAGTGTACTCTGCCTCTTGTGAATATCGGAATCATCAAGACTACAAAAGTACAAATTAGGCAGAAATTTGGCACAATATGTAAAAAAAAAAAGAAAGAAAAAAAAAGTGTATCTATATTTTTCTTTAGTTTTCTTTTTAAGATAGGAATAAATGATGACAACCAAGACACAGTACTGTAATGTAACTTTCATTGGCAAAATATATTTTCATGACATAAGTTATCCCGTAATGCTTTAACAGTGGAGCAGGGCTGTATCAGAATAGATATATTTAATGCACCTAAAATAATTTTTTGGCTTCATCTCCTTCTAGTATCTATATGGGGAGGTTAAGTTCTCAGCGACATGCCGCCGCAGTGTTCAGCTGACCACATCACTGTGATTATGGTAACCAAACATTGCAAATTGTCCTGCACATCTCTATGTGGTACAGGGAGAATTAGCAATGTTACTTGCTGAGACGTGCCTTTCATCCGACTGCTCCTTTCCTTCTATGTAGAAATGTATTCTATATCCTATACAGTATTGCGTCTCTTGTAGGCAGGCCAGGACTGGTAAATGCCAGAAGTGCTAATGGCCTGATGGGCCGGTCTGGCCACCTGGGGACCCAGCATACAGATAGATAAGGGAATGCCACGAGTCCAGGCCCCTGTGACTTGTGGCACGCCCCCGAAAGCTGTGGATGCGCCCCTTTGTCATCTTCAGCCATGGTCACGCCCCCCTCAGCCATGGCCACACCTCCCCTTGTCTTGTGATGTGCCGGGGCTGCTTCAGTCCGTCCCTGCCTGTAGGGTTCTATTTTTCAACTTTTGAAAAAATAAAATTGTGTAGAAACCACAGTTACTGTATTCCTGCTATGTACTAATAGCTTTAATACAGGATGGCATGGTATGTTCTGCATCCCCCAAAGTACCTGCTGCACAATGTTCTCTATACCTCTCCTAAAGTACCTATGGCATGCTATATTCTTCAACCCACCCCACCTGTAAGTACCTGCTGCACACTATATTCTGCATTTCCTCATAAGTATGTGCACCACATTATATTCTGTGTAGGGTGGCCAATCCCGCGATTGAGATCGACAGGATCCCGGGATTTTGGCCAAAAATCAGCTGGGATTCAATCCTGGGATTGGAAGCTCCAATCCCGGGGATTGAGGGATCAGGTGGCCCTTAGTGTTTTTAAAGACGGGCAGCATTGAGCATCCTCTGGACGCTCATACGCTGCCCGACTCCCTCCTCCCGGCTGCCCCTGCGCAGCGTGATGTGCAGTGACAGGTCACACTGCGCAGTCAGCCGTCACCCGCCGCCAAGCCCGCAGGATGGCCGCCGCCGCCGAGACCGCAGGATGACCCACCGCCGACCACCGCCGAGCTCGCAGGATGACCTGACGTCGACCCCGCAGGATGTGTGCCACCCTTCCGCCACCATCATATGGCGAGTTATTTGTGCGGGCAGAGCCGGATTTAGGGGCCAGACTGCCCCTAGGAACAATGATATTGGCCGCCCCCCCCCCCCCCCCCACGCACAATGATATCGGCCACTGAACATCCAAACCCCCCCTCCCCTGATGCTTTGATGCAATGGTGGGAGGGGAGAATGCCGTGCTACACCGCTGCTCTGATGCGGGGGAGGGGGGAGGTGCGAGGACTGCTGTATACACATTGTGCCAGGTAGAGCCTCCTATACACATTGCGCCAGGTCAAGCGTCTTAAACACATTGCGTCAGGTCGAGCCCGTTATACACATTTATTATTATTTATTTATTACCAGTTATTTATATAGCGCACACATATTCCGCAGCACTTTACAGAGAATATTTGGCCATTCACATCAGTCCCTGCCCCAGTGGAGCTTACAGTCTATGGGGGTCATTCCGAGTTGATCGCTCGCTAGCTACTTTTTGCAGTCGTGCAAACGTATAGTCGCCACCCATGGGGGAGTTTTTTTTTTGCTTAGCAAGTGTGCGATCGCATGTGCAGCCGAGCGGGACGAAAAAGTTTTTTGCAGTTTCCGAGTAGGTTTGAACTTACTCAGCCCTTTATTATTATTTATTAGCAGTTTCTTATATAGCGCAGCATATTCCGTTGCGCTTTACAATTAGAACAACAGTTATAGAACAAAACAGGGCAAAGACAGACATAGCGGTAGGAAGGCTCTGCTCGCAAGCTTACAATCTATAGGGAAATAGGTATTGATACACAAGGATAGATGCAACCTGTTACATAATGTTTCCCCAGATTGCTAGGTTCTTAATGGGTTGTATGATATGATCACCCAGCCCTTGCGATCACTTCAGCCTGTCCGGTCCCGGAATTGACGTCAGACACCCTCCCTGCAAACACCTGGACACGCCTACGTTTTCCCTACCACTCCCAGAAAACGGTCAGTTGACACCCATAAACGCCCTCTTCCTGTCAATCTCCTTGCGATCGGTTGTGCGAATGGATTCGTCGCTAGAAGCAATGCACAGCAACAATGCTGTTTGTACCCGTATGACGCGCGTGTGCATTACGGTGCATATGTATGCGCTATAGTAACCTGATCGCTGAGCTGCAAAAATCGGCAGCGTGCAATCAACTTGGAATTACCCTCTATATTCCCTACCACATGTACACACACGCACACACATTCACCCTAGGGTTAATTTTGTTGGGAGCCAATTAAGCTACTAGTATATTTTTGGATTGTGGGAGAAAACCGGAGTACCCGGAGGAAACCCAAGCAAGTACGGGGAGAATATACAAACTCCACACAATTATGGCCATGGTGGGAATCGAACCCATGACCCCAGTGCAGTGAGGCAGTAATGCTAACCATTACACTAACCATACTGCCCAAACACATTGTGCCAGATCGAGCCTGTTATACACATTGTGCCAGGTAGCCCCTTATACATATTGCACAAGGTAGCCCCTTATACACATTACACCAGGTAGCCCATTAAACACGTAACACCAAGTTGCCCATCATACACGTTGCAGCATGTAGCCCATTAAACATGTTGCACCAGGTAGCCCATTAAACATGTTGCACCAGGTAGCCCATTATACACATTGCACCAGGTAGCCCCTTATGCACGTTGCACCAGGTAGCCACTTATACACGTTGCACCAGGTAGTCCATTATACACGTTGCACCAGGTAACCCCTTATACGCGTTGCAGCATGTAACCCATACCATATGTTGCAGCAGGTAGCCCATTATACACATTGCACCAGGTAGCCCCTTATACACGTTGCACCAGGTAGCCCTTTATACACGTTGCACCAGGTAGCCCCTTACAAACATTGCACTATGTAGCCCATTATACACATTGCACCAAGTAGCCCTTTATACACGTTGCAGCAGGTAGCCCATTACACACGTTGCACCAGGTAGCCCATTATACACGTTGCACCAGGTAGCCCATTATACACATTGCACCAGGAATCCCATTATACACATTGCACCAGGTAGCCCCTTATAGCATTGCACCAGGTGAGAGCGAGAGTGAGTGTGTGTATGTCTCTGTGTCTCACCCCCATCCGCACTGGCTCCTGTCCCTTGTTTCCTGGCTGTGAAGGGGGGGCGGCACGCAGGAAGCGGACGGGTGGGAGGGCTGTGGCCAAGCCTGGCGGGGGGATGCGGGAAGCGGACGGATGGGGGGAGGGATGCAGGCAGCGGGAGGCGGCCACAGTGGGTGACAAACAGCTGCGGTCATATATATAAAATTTTGTATATTTACTGAAATTTGCACATACGTTGTACAATATATCAACTGGCATATCAGGGTGCACAAGGCTGTATATGGATTGTGCTGATTCCATGCCATCTCCATGCCATGGAGATGCAGACTTAGTGACGTTATCATTCAGGGACTGAGCCGGGAGTGCGTTTGGAGAGAATAAGTTATGCCGTGAATTGGAGTATAGCTGTAACTGGAATCGCTACCCAGTCAATACATTAATAAACAGCAGGGATATATATATAGTTCACCAAGGTAGGTAATCAATACCATTTCACACTAACACTGGTGCTATATTTTATATATATCTATATATACACATATATCTATATATATATACACATACATACATACAGTATATCTACATATATATATATATATATATATATATACACACACACATACAGTACATACACTGTATATATATATATATATATATATTCTCACACACATTTTTGTGCATGTATACATACTGTACAATGTATATTTACACATACAACTGTTGTACTGTACTGTACACACTTCAGCACCTGGAGACGGAGGCTCTTTTCTGGCTGACTGCATGACAGTGCAGCCACGTGTCTGCAGCTCTGGATGACTGTCAGTGCGCCAAGTGTGCCGCCCACCACCCACCCCCCACTGTCGCTAAGTGCAGATCGCAGCCGCTCCAATCCTGCGCCAGTCACTGTTTAAGAGGCGTCACGTGCCTAGTGGGAAATCCGGCACTGTGTGTGGGAGGGGCGAGAGGGGCGGACATTTTTCACTCCTGATACCCAGGATTGAAAAAATGGCCCGAGATTGGCCTCCCTAATTCTGGTCATCTCCCCTCCACCAAATTACCTCCCAAATGTTAAACTGTACTTGCCTCTAAAAGTAATATGCTCTGCAACCCCCCTCCATACCCAAAGTTACCTGCTGCATGTTATGTGTTGTACAGACCTCCACCTCCCCCCGAACCCCCCCCCCCCCCGCCCCACACACACACACACCTCCCATTATAGTGACACCGCAGAGCAGTAGGAAGCAGTAGCTGGTTTGGTGGTGCACATGTCACCACACTGGGCCCCCAGTACCCCAAAAGAACTAATTGGGCATTCTTGACTGCTGCAGTGGTATGAGAGACAGATTAAGTCCTTACAAGCCAGGTGGGCATTTGCAGATGTCCCCTATCTGAGCACAGCTAATCTAATATATAAAAATGAAAATTTGACCTTCTGTCCTTCTGTCTTTCTATAAAAATCCAGTTTACAAGCGAAGATCGTGACATTTTATATACAAGCGTATTAAAACACAGCAAAGGCAACTAAAACCATTTGAAATCCCTAGCACCCATGGGGGGACAGACAGCAGCACAGAGTATATCAGGAGACAGCATAACTCCTGAATTGCTGGAGCAATGTACTCAAAAATTGGTACACATATGCCTTACAATCTGGCAACAAACACTGTGGGGGAAAGACACCCCTAGCACTCCTAGGGGTGAGGCAGCAACACTGAGTATTTCAGCAGACAGCATAACTCTGGAATGCTTGCAGCAATTTACAACAAACTTGATACACATATGACTTGCACTCTGGAAACAAACACTGTGGGGGTCAGACACCCCTAGCACCCCTAAGGGGGTGGGACAGCAGCACAGAGTATGTCAGCAGACAGCAAAACTGTGGAAGGCCTGGAGCAATTTACACCAAACTTGGTACAAATCTGATTTACAATCTGGAAACAAACTTTGTGGGGGTTAGACACCCCTAGGGGTAGGACAGCAGCAAACAGTATTACAGGAGACAGCATAACTCCCGAAAGCCTGGACCAATTTACAACAAACTTGGTACACATATGACTTACAAGCTGGGAACAAACACTGTGGGGGTAAGACACCCCTAGGGCTGAGGCAGCAGCACAGAGTTTTTCAGCAGACAGCATAACTCTGGAATGCCTGAAGCAATTTACACCAAACTTTCTACACATATGACTTACACTCTGGGAACAAACACTGTGGGGTGTGACAGTCTGACATGGATATCCTATTAACTTGGATTTATGGTGATAAATGTGGCTATATAGGTACCATCACCCATATACTGGAGACAACCTGGGTGAGACACCTAAAATTTTCCTAAAAGGAACCCTCACTTGTCACTAGCCAGCACAGTGCAGCTGAAAGGGTTAACAGCTTCCACTTGATTAGGTTGCTAGGCAATGCCAGCAACCAAAGGACAGCAACTTGTGGAGCACTAGGACCTAGGTGCAGACCAGCAGAGTATGGGGAATCAAAGCCTCTGATTGGCTACCGCTGGGTGGGAAGAGGTGGAGCGGAGTGACCACCCTGTGTGAGAGAGAGTCTCCTGAGGTGAAAGGGAGGATGCGTGCAGTGTGTGTCCCGGAGGAGAGCCCGGGAGGAGGCATGGCTAATGAGCTCTGAAAGCGGCACAGCGTATGAAGCCGCGCTGAGAACTTAGCTGACGAGCACAAACAGGAGGACTGTAGCGGTCAGCGCTGAGGGCATGTGGAAAGGTAGCTGAACAGCATACGACATGTGAGTAAAAGCCTGATAGAGACTTGTGTCAGAGAAAGAAGGAGTATCCTTAGATTTCCTTGTCAGATAGCCTCAGCGGACATTAGCCTGTCAGCCCAGTAACAAGCATCAGTAAACAGAGGTAGCCAGAGCCATAACTAGCCCTAGTCTGATGATGCCAGAGACTGTTACTCTGTTGAACCCCTGCCGCTTAGTGTAAATCCTCAGAAGGGGAACAGACAACTTCCTTTTTGTTTACGCAATGCCAGGGATGAACACAGTGTTATAGTTTAAAGACTGCAGTGAAGAGCCCACAACTCCAGTTAGCCAAGAAGCCATACTGCTTTCACACTGCTTTTTGTGATACTTGAGAGACTCAGACACCTTGTTAATCGCTGGAATGTAGGACACAGAGGGAGAAAGAGAGTTATTAGGAAGAGACACTATCATATTTTTGTCAGGACAGCAGCCGCATTACTCTACACCTAACTGTGAGTGACAGAAAGCTCTGTGTGTAGAGAATTACAGCCAGATTGACAAGGATAGTACCATGGCGAGACTGTCCCCACTATCTTCCTCATCAACACAGGAACTGGGTTATAATGCTTTTATCCACCTGCTGTGTTTAATCTGTCTCTGCATTCTTGCTTATTTGCCAGAAAGACTGAACTGCACCATTTATCGCTCTTGTTGTGGATATACCCCCCTTATCTGTTTGCCTAACTGCATAATTCATTTGGGTTCACTACGATATGCCGGCGGCCGGGCTCCCGGCGACCAGCATACCGGCGCCGGGAGCCCGACCGCCGGCTTACCGACAGTGTGGCGAGCGCAAATGAGCCACGCTACGGGCACGGTGGCGCACTACGCGCGCCACACTATTTTATTCTCCCTCCAGGGGGGTCGTGGACCACGAGGGAGAATAAGTGTCAGTATGCCGGCTATCGGGCTCCCGGCGCCGGTATGCTGGTCGCCGGGAGCCCGACCGCCGGCATACTGAAGACCACCCTATTCATTGCTCTGCTATACCTGCAATATGATCTTCACTACTTGCGTGCCTTATCTGTTAGGACTGCAGCTTTTGCTATGACTTATTACCTTGACTTGCTTTACTACTAAAGGGACAACCAAATCCTGCACTAAGTGTGGACAGTGTACTGACTTGTGTGTAATCAGCCACCAGTTCAGGAACTTTAGAGAGGAGTAGACTGCTTACCTAGGTCCCCTGAAGGTTAATGCTAAGAGACACTGTTACAGTTTAGAGTGAATTGAATATCGGTATACTGAGAGTAACTTACCTGTGGTGTAGACTGAATACCATGCCATTTTACTTGTAAATATTTGTATATTTATGTTATGCATTATTTCCCATTGTCATGTGATGCTTGTTCTACCCAGTGAATGTTCTTTTGAGTAGAAAATTTGTATTTCCATTTACCCTTGCCATTTTATTACATTGAGTTTTCAGTGGTGACCCGTAACTTACCTGCTAAATAAAACTTTCTGTCACCATCCTAACTAATGCGTGGTGACTATTTTGTTGGGTCCTCTGGGGTTGGGGTTTCTCGCCTTTCTGCCTAGGCTTCGGAGTGTGAGATCCGGTTGAAGAGGTGATTCTGGGCAAAGAACCCAGGTACGTCCACCAACACCTGCACTGAAATTCCCACCTATACTTTCTTTTTCAGGGGTAACACATCACTAGCACCCCTAGGGGTGGGCCAGCAGCACAGACTATATCAGGACAAGCATGATATGTCAGTGATGACAGGGCTGCATGTGGCAGGGCCAGTGACATGATGTGAAGAGGGGAATGCAGGTAGCACAAACCCACACACTGAGAGTTATATAGTGTAAGTAGCATGGTCCCCCAGCAGCACAGAGTATATCAGGAGATACATAATGTTCTGCGCTATATAAGAAACTGTAAAAAAAAATGATAATTTCACAGGGGCACTGACATGATGTGAGGAAGGAAATGGAGGCAGCAGAAAGCCACAGACTGAGAGTTGTATAGTGGGAAGAGCAGGGTCCCTTGGGGGACCAAAAAGGGGTCCGGCCAATACATAAAGTGCATCAGGGAAGCAAGATATGCCTATATACTAGATCTCCAACCAACGTAAATAACCGAACAACTATCATTCTAATTTACCATCCTCATCCCGTAGCGAAGCATGGGTATTCAGCTATCTACAATGTTATTTATACTGTGTGTTTAATATTTACATTTATTTTTGTAAACAGGCATTCTTAAAATCCCGGGCAACGCCGGGTACTCCATTTAGTTTCTTTATAATGGGCAGCTCTGGTGCCAGGTGCTGTGCCCCTGGTGGAAACTGAAATACCCAATCCAGGGGACCCATTGGATTTTTAGAGGTGTCTTACTTACTGTACCTCAGGGTCCAGGTTGAAAAAAAAAATCTTCTCGTTACCACTTGAATAGCTTATTTGCTGTCATCTCTTCAAGGAGGTGTAGGATTGGGGTCATCTCCAGCTTTCCAATTTGAGAAGAGCTAGCTTTATTAAAGTTGCCTTCTTCCCCAGACTTATGTATACTTTCCAGTCTCTCCCTACCCCTCATTTAACGAATCTCTTTTACAAATTTATTTGGAACAAAACATAGCATAGGCTCCTTTAAATTGCAGCAACTTCCCCTCTTCGCCTCTCCTTCTCACTCTCTGCCCTTGCCACCCACTTCATATCCCAGGACATCACATCTCACCAGACTCTCATCATCCTATCACTTTCCAATTCTAACTTCATTCTTCCCAGTGTCTGGAGATGAAATCCTGGCCCTAATCTGCTTCTATCCACCTTCTATCCCCCCTCCCCCCTTGACCCTATTCTTTACTGCCTTCTCCACTACCTTTCTCCTATTGCCTGTTCCCATCTTGCCCATCTATTCAAACTGTCGCTCTCATCAGGCACTGTCCTCTCTGGATTCAAGTATGCCCTTGTCTCCTCCATTATTAAAAATCCCACGCTTGATCCTGACACTCTCTCTAATTACCACCCCCTCATTCTCCACATGCAGAGTCCTGTACATGGTTGTCACCATCTTGCCTTCAGTCAGTTGACCGCTTTTCATCCAATCCTGTACTGGATTCCTGCACAACTCCAGTGGCCTATTAGCAACCAGGACATCCTATATACAGTACATCCGGAAAGTATTCACAGCATTTAACTTTTTCCACATTTTGTTATGTTACAGCCTTATCCAAAATGGAATAAAATAATTTTCCCCTCAAAATTCTACACCCAATACCCCATAATGACAGTGTTAATAAAGTTTTTTTGTGATTTTTGCAAATGTATTAAAAATAAAAAACTAAGAAATTACATGTACGTAAGTATTCACAGCCTTTGCCATGAAACTCAAAATTGAGCTCTGGTGCATCCTGTTTCTACTGATCATCCTTGAGATGTTCCTACAGCTTAATTGGAGTCCACCTGTGCTAAATTCAGTTGATTGGACATACTTTGGAAAGGCACACACCTGTCTATATAAGGTCCCACACTTGACAGTGCATGTCTGAGCACAAACCAAGCATGAAGTCAAAGGAAATGTCTGTAGACCTCCGAGACAGGATTGTCTCGAGGCACAAATCTGGGGATGGGTACCTAAAAACATCTGCTGCTTTGAAGGTCCCAATGAGCACAGTGGTCTCCATCATCCGTAAATGTAAGACGTTCGGAACCACCAGGACTTTTCCTAGAGCTGGCCGGCCATCTAAACTGAGCAATCGGGGGAGAAGGCCCTAGTCAGAGAGGTGACCAAGAACCCAATGGTCACTTGGTCAGAGCTACAGCATTCCTCTGTGGAGAGAGGAGAATCCTCCAGAGGGAAAACCATCTCTGCAGCAATCCACCAGTCAGGCCTGTATGGTAGAGTGGCCAGATGGAAGCCACGCCTTATTAAAAAGCACATGGCAGCCCGCCTTGAGTTTGCTAAAATGCACCTGAAGGACTCTCAGACCATGAGAAACAAAATTGTTGGGTCTGAGGAGACAAAGATTGAACACTTTGACGTGAATGCCAGGCATCATGTTTGGACTAAACCAGGCAACGCTCATCACCAGGCCAATACCATCCCTACAGTGAAGCATGGTTGTGGCAGCATCATGCTGTGGGGATGTTTTTCAGTGGCCGGAACTGGGAGACTAGTCAGGATAGAGGGAGAGATAAATGCAGCAATGTACAGTGACATCCTGGATGAAAACCTACTCCAGAGCACTCTTGACCTCAGACTAGGGTTACAGTTCATATTTCAGCAGGACAATGACCCTTAGCACACAGCCAAGATATCAAAGGAGTGGCTTCAGGACAACTCTGTGAATGTCCTTGAGTTACCCAGCCAGAACCCAGACTTGAATATGATTGAACATCTCTGTAGAGATTTGAAATTGGCTGTGCACCGACATTTCCCTTCCAGCCTGATGGAGCTTGAGAGGTGCTGCAAAGAGGAATGTGCGAAAGTGCCCAAAGATAGGTGTGCCAAGCTTGTGGCATCATATTCAAAAAGACTTGAGGCTGTAATTGCTGCCTAAGGTGTATCAACAAAGCATTGAGCAAAGGCTGTGAATACTTTTATGTACATGTGATTTCTTAGTTTTTTATTTTTAATAAATTTGCACACAAAAAAACAAAAAACTTTTTTCACGTTCTCATTATGGGTATTGTGTGTAGAAATTTGAGTGAAAAAATAAGAATTTACTTACCGATAATTCTATTTCTCATAGTCCGTAGTGGATGCTGGGACTCCGTCAGGACCATGGGGAATAGCGGGCTCCGCAGGAGACAGGGCACATCTAAATAAAGCTTTTAGGATCACATGGTGCGTACTGGCTCCTCCCCCTATGACCCTCCTCCAAGCCTCAGTTAGGTACTGTGCCCGGACGAGCGTACACAATAAGGAAGGATCTTGAATCCCGGGTAAGACTCATACCAGCCACACCAATCACACCGTACAACTTGTGATCTGAACCCAGTTAACAGTATGATAACAAAAAACGAAGTAGCCTCTGAAAAGATGGCTCACAACAATAGTAATAACCCGATCTTTGTAACAATAACTATGTACAAGTATTGCAGACAATCCGCACTTGGGATGGGCGCCCAGCATCCACTACGGACTATGAGAAATAGAATTATCGGTAAGTAAATTCTTATTTTCTCTAACGTCCTAGTGGATGCTGGGACTCCGTCAGGACCATGGGGATTATACCAAAGCTCCCAAATGGGCGGGAGAGTGCGGATGACTCTGCAGCACCGAATGAGAGAACTCCAGGTCCTCCTTAGCCAGAGTATCAAATTTGTAAAATTTTACAAACGTGTTCTCCCCTGACCACGTAGCTGCTCGGCAAAGTTGTAATGCCGAGACCCCTCGGGCAGCCGCCCAAGATGAGCCCACTTTCCTTGTGGAGTGGGCCTTTACAGATTTAGGCTGTGGCAGGCCTGCCACAGAATGTGCAAGTTGGATTGTGCTACAGATCCAACGTGCAATCGTCTGTTTAGACGCAGGAGCACCCATCTTGTTGGGTGCATACAATATAAACAACGAGTCAGATTTTCTGACTCCAGCTGTCCTTGAAATATATATTTTTAATGCTCTGACAACGTCCAGTAACTTGGAGTCCTCCAAGTCGCTAGTAGCCGCAGGCACCACAATAGGCTGGTTCAAGTGAAAAGCCGAAACCACCTTAGGGAGAAAATGAGGACGTGTCCGCAGTTCTGCCCTGTCCGAATGGAAAATCAGATATGGGCTTTTGTATGATAAAGCCGCCAACTCTGAAACTCTCCTGGCTGAAGCCAGGGCCAATAGCATGGTTACCTTCCATGTAAGGTATTTTAAATCTACAGATTTTAGAGGCTCAAACCAATGAGATTTGAGAAAATTCAAAACTACGTTCAAATCCCACGGTGCCACTGGAGGCACTATTGGGGGTTGTATATGTAGTACACCTTTGACAAAAGTTTGTACTTCAGGCACTGAAGCCAATTCCTTCTGGAAGAAGATTGATAAGGCCGAAATTTGAACTTTAATGGACCCCAATTTTAGGCCCATAGACAATCCAGCTTGCAGGAAATGTAAGAATCGACCCAATTGAAATTCTTCCGTTGGAGCCTTCTTGGCCTCACACCACGCAACATATTTTCGCCAAATGCGGTGATAATGTTGTACAGTCACTTCCTTTCTAGCCTTAATCAAGGTAGGAATAACTTCCTCTGGAATGCCCTTTTCTTTTAGAATCCGGCGTTCAACCGCCATGCCGTCAAACGCAGACGCGGTAAGTCTTGGAACATACAAGGTCCCTGCTGAAGCAGATCCCTTCTTAGAGGTAGAGGCCATGGATCCTCCGTGAGCATCTCTTGAAGTTCCGGATACCAAGTTCTTCTTGGCCAGTCCGGAGCCACCAGTATTGTTCTTACTCCTCTTTTCCGTATAATTCTCAGTACCTTTGGTATGAGAGGCAGAGGAGGGAACACATACACTGACTGGTACACCCACGGTGTTACCAGAGCGTCCACAGCTATTGCCTGAGGGTCTCTTGACCTGGCGCAATATCTGTCCAATTTTTTGTTGAGGCGAGACGCCATCATGTCCACCTTTGGTCTTTCCCAACGGTTCACAATCATGTGGAAGACTTCTGGATGAAGTCCCCACTCTCCCGGGTGAAGGTCGTGTCTGCTGAGGAAGTCTGCTTCCCAGTTGTCCACTCCCGGGATGAACACTGCTGACAGTGCTATGACATGATTCTCCGCCCAGCGCAGAATCCTTGCAGCTTCTGTCATTGCTCTTCTGCTTCTCGTGCCGCCTTGTCGGTTTACGTGGGCGACTGCCGTGATGTTGTCCGACTGGATCAACACCGGCTGACCCTGAAGCAGCGATTTTGCCAGGCTTAGAGCATTGTAGATCGCTCTTAGCTCCAGTATATTTATGTGAAGGGACGTCTCCAGGTTTGACCACACGCCCTGGAAGTTTCTTCCCTGTGTGACTGCTCCCCAGCCTCGTAGGCTGGCATCCGTAGTCACCAGGACCCAGTCCTGTATGCCGAATCTGCGGCCCTCTAACAGATGGGCACTCTGCAACCACCACAGGAGAGACAACCTTGTTCTTGGTGACAGTGTTATCCGCTGATGCATGTGCAGATGCGATCCGGACCATTTGTCCAGCAGATCCCACTGAAATGTCCGTGCATGGAATCTGCCGAATGGAATCGCTTCGTAAGAAGCCACCATCTTTCCCAGGACTCTTGTGCATTGATGTACTGACACAGTTCCTGGTTTTAGGAGGTTCCTGACAAGTTCGGATATCTCCCTTGCTTTCTCCTCCGGGAGAAACACCTTTTTCTGAACCGTGTCCAGAATCATTCCCAGGAACAGCAGACGAGTTGTCGGGGTCAATTGAGATTTTGGAAGATTCAGAATCCACCCGTGTTGCTGAAGCACTACCTGGGTTAGTGCTACACCGACTTCCAGCTGTTCTCTGGACTTTGCCCTTATCAGGAGATCGTCCAAGTAAGGGATAATTAATACGCCTTTTCTTCGTAGAAGAACCATCATTTCGGTCATTACCTTGGTAAAGACCCGAGGGGCCGTGGACAAACCAAACGGCAGCGTTTGAAACTGATAATGACAGTCTTGTATCACGAACCTGAGATACCCTTGGTGTGAGGGGTAAATTGGGACATGCAGATAAGCATCTTTTATGTCCAGGGACACCATGAAGTCCCCTTCTTCCAGATTCGCTATCACTGCTCTGAGTGACTCCATCTTGAACTTGAATTTCTGTATGTACAGGTTCAAGGATTTCAGGTTTAGAATAGGTCTTACCGAACCGTCCGGCTTCGGTACCACAAATAGTGTGGAATAATACCCCTTTCCCTGTTGTAGGAGGGGTACCTTGACTATCACCTGCTGAGAATACAGCTTGTGAATGGCTTCCAAAACCGACGTCCTTTCTGAGGGAGACGTTGGTAAAGCAGACTTTAGGAACCGGCGAGGGGGAGACCTTTCGAACTCCAACATGTAACCCTGAGATATTATCTGCAGGATCCACGGGTCCACTTGTGAGCGAGCCCACTGATTGCTGAAAATCTTGAGTCGACCCCCCACCGCTCCTGAGTCCGCTTGTAAAGCCCCAGCGTCATGCTGATGGCTTTGTAGAACCCGGGGCGGGCTTCTGGTCCTGGGCAGGGGCTGCTTGCTGCCCTCTCTTACCCTTTCCTCTGCCTCGCG
The DNA here is from genome assembly GCF_028390025.1 of Pseudophryne corroboree. Classification (NCBI taxonomy): domain Eukaryota; kingdom Metazoa; phylum Chordata; class Amphibia; order Anura; family Myobatrachidae; genus Pseudophryne; species Pseudophryne corroboree. The sequence goes on from NC_086446.1 coordinate 674,047,057, forward strand.
GCAGATAAGACTGTCCTTTTGGTCGCTTGTTTTTATAGGAGCGAAAGGACTGCGGCTGAAAAGACGGTGTCTTTTTCTGTTGGGAGGGGGTCTGAGGTAAAAAAGTGGATTTGCCGGCAGTTGCCGTGGCCACCAGGTCCGAAAGACCGACCCCAAATAATTCCTCTCCTTTATATGGCAATACTTCCATATGCCTTTTGGAATCCGCATCACCTGACCACTGTCGCGTCCATAAACTTCTTCTGGCAGATATGGACATCGCGCTTACTCTTGATGCTAGAGTACAAATATCCCTCTGAGCATCTCGCATATAAAGAAAAGCATCCTTTAATTGCTCTAGAGTCAATAAAATACTGTCCCTATCCAGGGTATCAATATTTTCAGTCAGAGAATCCAACCACACTACCCCAGCACTGCACATCCAGGCTGAGGCTACTGCCGGTCGCAGTATAACACCAGTATGTGTGTATATACTCTTCAGTGTAGTTTCCAACCTCCTATCTGCTGGATCCTTGAGGGCGGCCGTATCAGGAGACGGCAACGCCACTTGCTTTGATAAACGTGTGAGCGCCTTATCCACCCTAGGGGGTGTTTCCCAGCGCGCCCTAACCTCTGGTGGGAAAGGGTATAATGCCAATAACTTCTTGGAAATTAGCAGTTTTCTATCTGGGTTAACCCACGCTTCGTCACACACGTCATTCAATTCCTCTGATTCTGGAAAAGCTACAGGTAGTTTTTTCACCCCCCACATAATACCCCTTTTTGAGGTACCAGCAGTATCAGAGATCTGCAAAGCCTCCTTCATTGCCGTGATCATATAACGTGTGGCCCTATTGGAAAATACGTTTGTTTCTTCACCGTCGACACTAGATTCATCTGTGTCGGTACCCGTGTCGACTGACTGAGGTAAGGGACGTTTTACAGCCCCTGACGGTGTCTGAGACGCCTGAGCCGGTACTAACTGGTTTTCCGGCCGTCTCATTTCGTCAACTGACTTTTGTAATGTGCTAACATTATCACGTAATTCCATAACTAAAGCCATCCATTCCGGTGTCGACTCCCTAGGGGGTGACATCACCATTACCGGCAATTGCTCTGCCTCCACACCAACATCGTCCTCATACATGTCGACACACACGTACCGACACACAGCAGCCACACAGGGAATGCTCTAATCGAAGACAGGACCCTCTTAGCCCTTTGGGGAGACAGAGGGAGAGTTTGCCAGCACACACCAAAAGCGCTATAAATGTATATAAACAACCCTAGAAGGTATTGTTTTTGATATAAGCGCTTTTAATATATCAATATCGCCAAATTATGCCCCCCTTCTCTTTGTTACCCTGTTTCTGTAGTGCAGTGCAGGGGAGAGTCCTGGGAGCCTTCCTCACCAGCGGAGCTGAGCAGGAAAATGGCGCTGAGTGCTGAGGAGAATAAGCTCCGCCCCTTTTTCGGCGGCTTTTCTCCCGGGTTTTAAGAAAACTGGCCTGGGTTAAATACATACATATAGCCTTAATGGCTATATGTGATGTATTTATTTTGCCACTAAAGGTATTTAATATTGCTGCCCAGGGCGCCCCCAGCAGCGCCCTGCACCCTCCGTGACTGAATCAGTGAGACGTGTAGCAACAATGGCGCACAGCTGCAGTGCTGTGCGCTACCTTCATGAAGACTGAGGAGTCTTCTGCCGCCTGCTTTCCGGACCTCCGTCTTCAGCGTCTGTAAGGGGGATCGGCGGCGCGGCTCCGGGACGAACCCCAGGAGGACCTGTGTTCCGACTCCCTCTGGAGCTAAGTGTCCAGTAGCCTAAGACTCCAATCCATCCTGCACGCAGGTGAGTTGGAAATCTCTCCCCTAAGTCCCTCGATGCAGTGATCCTGTTGCCAGCAGGATTCACTGAGATTTAAACCTAAAAAAACTTTTTCTAAGCAGCTCTTTAGGAGAGCCACCTAGATTGCACCCTTCTCGGACGGGCACAAAAACCTAACTGAGGCTTGGAGGAGGGTCATAGGGGGAGGAGCCAGTACGCACCATGTGATCCTAAAAGCTTTATTTAGATGTGCCCTGTCTCCTGCGGAGCCCGCTATTCCCCATGGTCCTGACGGAGTCCCAGCATCCACTAGGACGTTAGAGAAATGAATTTATTGCAGTTTGGAATAAGGCTGTAACATAGCAAAATGTGGAAAAAGTGAAACGCTGTGAATACTTTCCGGATGCACTGTAAGTCTATCCCTGATCATTGCTTCTTGCCAGAACAACTTCTACAGTAGCCCACTATCTTGGCTCCCACAGAGTGTTGCTTGTTCCAGAGTTTGGCTCCACAGTTCCTGCTGTGTATACTCTCAGCACAAATCACCATTGCTGGGAGCTCTACACAGTTTCCAGTGTGCTCCATCTGCTGCTGTGTCTTATAGGCCCTACACACTTGGCGATATTCTGAAAGATATGAACGATCTCGTTCATAAATGAACGAGAACTCGTTCATATCTTTCAGTGTGGAGACATAAGCGATGAACGATGCGCGTCCCCACGCTCGTTCATCGCTGGTCTCCAGTCGGCTGTGCATGCAGGCCAATATGGACGATCTCGTCCATATTTGCCTGCACTTCAATGCAGCCGCGTGACGGGGGGAGTGAAGAAACTTCACTCCCCTCGTCACTGCCCCCCCGCCGCCGGGTTGCTCGTCGGCCGTATCGGCCGTCGGGCACCTCGGCGGCACATCGCCAAGTGAGTAGGGCCCCTTAATGCTAGTCACCATTGCTAGATGCTCTCCAGAGTTTTCAGTGTACTTCATTTGCTCCTGTGTATATTCTCAGCACCAGTCACCATTGCTGAGTACTCACCTCAGTCTCCTTTGTGCTCTATCAATTGTTGTGCAAATACTTAACACCAGTAGTTAGCGGTGTCATCTACAGACTCCACTGTTGTGCTGCTGTGTGAAATCCTATACATTAGAATTTCTGAGCTAAATCACCATTATCACCAGTTTGCATTTACCAGCTGCAGAGGAGGATTTAGGGGTCAGGCTGCCCCTAGTCACAACATTATTGGATACATCCCCCTCCCCACCAAAAAAAAAGAAAATTATGTCTATTACTGTTACCTCCCACCATATATCCTCATAGACTTCTCATTACCCCTTTCATAGTTCTCTCTTATTCACTCCATATCTCACTGTCCTTATCCCTCTACAGCTCACACTACTCTCCTGACAACCCAGCTCACTACTCCATCACACATCAGTACCCACATATCTGCTCCCCCACCCTTCACTGCCTCCCTACTGCTGACATTGCTCCCATCACTGCTCACTGCCCCATCACCCCTCACTGCCTCCCTACTGCTCACACTGCTCCCATCACACTGCCCCATCACCCCTTACTGCCTCCCTACTGCTCCCATCACAACTCACTGCTGCATCACCCCTCACTGCCTCCCTACTACTCACACTGCTCCCATCACAGCTTACAGCCCATCACCACTTACTGCCTCCCTACTGTTCACAATGCTCCCATCACAGCTTACTGCCCCATCACCCCTCACTGCCTCCCTACTGCTCACACTGCTCCCATCACAGCTCACTGCCCCATCACCCCTCACTGCCTCCCTACTGCTCACACTGCTCCCATCACAGCTCACTGCCTCATCACCCCTCACTGCCTCCTTACTGCTCACATTGCTCCCATCACAGCTCACTGCCCCATCACCCCTTACTGCCTCCCTACTACTCACACTGCTCCCATCACAGCTTACTGACCCATCACCCCTTATTGCCTCCCTACTGCTCACACTGCTCCTATCACAGCTCACTACCCCATCACCCCTTACTGCCTCTCGACTGCTCACACTGCTCCCATCACAGCTTACTGCCCCATCACCCCTTACTTCCTCCCTACTGCTCACACTGCTCCCATCACAGCTCACTGCCCCATCACCCCTCACTGCCTCCCTACTGCTCACACTACTCCCATCACAGCTTACTGCCCCATCACCCCTCACTGCCTCCCTACTGCTCACACTGCTCCCATCAAAGCTCACTGCCCCATCACCCCTTACTGCCTCCCTACTGCTCACACTGCTCCCATCACAGCTCACTGCCCCATCACCCCTCACTACCTCCTTACTGCTCACACTGCTCCCATCACAGCTCACTGCCCCATCACCCCTCACTGCCTCCCTACTGCTCACACTGCTCCCATCACAGCTTACTGCCCCATCACCACTCACTGCCTCCCTACTGCTCACACTGCTCCCATCACCCCTCACTGCCTCCCTACTGCTCACACTGCTCCCATCACAGCTCACTGCCTCATCACCCCTCACTGCCTCCCTACTGCTCACACTGCTCCCATCACAGCTCACTGCCCCATCACCCCTTACTGTCTCCCTACTGCTCACGCTGCTCCCATCAAAGCTCACTGCCCCATCACCCCTTACTGCCTCCCTACTGCTCACACTGCTCCCATCACAGCTCACTGCCCCATCACCCCTTACTGCCTCCCTACTGCTCACACTGCTCCCATCACAGCTCACTGCCCCATCACCCCTTACTGCCTCCCTACTGCCCACACTGCTTCCATCACAGCTCACTGCCCCATCCCCCCTTACTGCCTCCCTACTGCTCACACTGCTCCCATCACAGCTTACTACCCATCACCCCTCACTGCCTCCCTACTGCTCACACTGATCCCATCACAGCTCACTGCCGCATCACCCCTTACTGCCTCCCTACTACTCACACTGCTCCCATCACAGCTCACTGCCCCATCACCCCTTACTGCCTCCCTACTGCTCACGCTGCTCCCATCACACTGCCCCATCACCCCTTACTGCCTCCCTACTGCTCCAATCACAACTCACAGCTGCATCACCCCTCACTGCCTCCCTACTGCTCACACTGCTCCCATCACAGCTCACTGCCCCATCACCCCTCACTGCCTCCCTACTGCTCACACTGCTCCCATCACAGCTCACTGACCCATCACCCCTCACTGCCTCCCTACTGCTCACACTGCTCCCATCACAGCTCACTGACACATCACCCCTCACTGCCTCCCTACTGCTCACACTGCTCCCATCACAGCTTACTGCCCCATCACCCCTTACTGCCTCCCTACTACTCACACTGCTCCCATCACAGCTTACTGCCTCCCTACTGCTCACACTGCTCCCATCACAGCTCACTGCCTCCCTACTGCTCACGCTGCTCCCATCAAAGCTCACTACCCCATCACCCCTTACTGCCTCCCTACTGCTCACACTGCTCCCATCACAGCTTACTGCCCCATCACCCCTTACTGCCTCCCTATTGCTCACACTGCTCCCATCACAGCCTCCCTATTGCTCACACTGCTCCCATCACAGCTCACTGCCCCATCACCCCTCACTGCCTCCCTACTGCTCACACTGCTCCCATCACAGCTCACTGCCCCATCACCCCTTACTGCCTCCCTACTGCTCACACTGCTCCCATCACAGCTTACTGCCCCATCACCACTCACTGCCTCCCTACTGCTCACACTGCTCCCATCACAGCCCCATCACCCCTCACTGCCTCCCTACTGCTCACACTGCTTCCATCACAGTTCACTGCCTCATCACCCCTCACTGCCTCCCTACTGCTCCCATCACAGCTCACTGCCCCATCACCCCTTACTGCCTCCCTACTGCTCACGCTGCTCCCATCAAAGCTCACTGCCCCATCACCCCTTACTGCCTCCCTACTGCTCACACTGCTGCCATCACAGCTCACTGCCCCATCACCCCTCACTGCCTCCCTACTGCTCACACTGCTCCCATCACAGCTCACTGCCCCATCACCCCTTACTGCCTCCCTACTGCCCACACTGCTCCCATCACAGCTCACTGCCCCATCACCCCTTACTGCCTCCCTACTGCTCACACTGCTCCCATCACAGCTTACTACCCCATCACCCCTCACTGCCTCCCTACTGCTCACACTGATCCCATCACAGCTCACTGCCCCATCACCCCTTACTGCCTCCCTATTACTCACACTGCTCCCATCACAGCTCACTGCCCCATCACCCCTTACTGCCTCCCTACTGCTCACGCTGCTCCCATCACACTGCCCCATCACCCCTTACTGCCTCCCTACTGCTCCCATCACAACTCACAGCTGCATCACCCCTCACTGCCTCCCTACTGCTCACACTGCTCCCATCACAGCTCACTGCTCCATCACCCCTCACTGCCTGCCTACTGCTCACAATGCTCCCATCACAGCTCACTGACCCATCACCCCTCACTGCCTCCATACTGCTCACACTGCTCCCATCACAGCTTACTGCCCCATCACCCCTTACTGCCTCCCTAGTACTCACACTGCTCCCATCACAGCTTACTGCCTCCCTACTGCTCACACTGCTCCCATCACAGCTCACTGCCTCCCTACTGCTCACGCTGCTCCCATCAAAGCTCACTGCCCCATCACCCCTCACTGCCTCCCTACTGCTCACACTGCTCCCATCACAGCTCACTACCCCATCACCCCTTACTGCCTCCCTACTGCTCACACTGCTCCCATCACAGCTTACTGCCTCATCACCCCTTACTGCCTCCCTACTGCTCACACTGCTCCCATCACAGCCTCCCTATTGCTCACACTGCTCCCATCAGAGCTCACTGCCCCATCACCCCTTACTGCCTCCCTACTGCTGACGCTGCTCCGATCAAAGCTCACTGCCCCATCACCCCTTACTGCCTCCCTACTGCTCACGCTGCTCCCATCACACTGCCCCATCACCCCTTACTGCCTCCCTACTGCTCCCATCACAACTCACAGCTGCATCACCCCTCACTGCCTCCCTACTGCTCACATCACCCCTCACTGCCTCCCTACTGCTCACACTGCTCCCATCACAGCTCACTGACCCATCACCCCTCACTGCCTCCCTACTGCTCACACTGCTCCCATCACAGCTTACTGCCCCATCACCCCTTACTGCCTCCCTACTACTCACACTGCTCCCATCACAGCTTACTGCCTCCCTACTGCTCACACTGCTCCCATCACAGCTCACTGCCTCCCTACTGCTCACGCTGCTCCCATTAAAGCTCACTGCCCCATCACCCCTCACTGCCTCCCTACTGCTCACACTGCTCCCATCACAGCTCACTACCCCATCACCCCTTACTGCCTCCCTACTGCTCACACTGCTCCCATCACAGCTTACTGCCCCATCAACCCTTACTGCCTCCCTACTGCTCACACTGCTCCCATCACAGCCTCCCTATTGCTCCCATCACAGCTCACTGCCCCATCACCCCTTACTGCCTCCCTACTGCTCCCATCACAGCTCACTGCCCCATCACCCCTTACTGCCTCCCTACTGCTCACACTGCTCCCATCACAGCTTACTGCCCCATCACCACTCACTGCCTCCCTACTGCTCACACTGCTCCCATCACAGCCCCATCACCCCTCACTGCCTCCCTACTGCTCACACTGCTCCCATCACAGCTCACTGCCTCATCACCCCTCACTGCCTCCCTACTGCTCACACTGCTCCCATCACAGCTCACTGCCCCATCACCCCTTAATGCCTCCCTACTGCTCACGCTGCTCCCATCAAAGCTCACTGCCCCATCACCCCTTACTGCCTCCCTACTGCTCACACTGCTCCCATCACAGCTCACTGCCCCATCACCCCTTACTGCCTCCCTACTGCTCACACTGCTCCCATCACAGCTCACTGCCCCATCACCCCTTACTGCCTCCCTACTGCCCACACTGCTCCCATCACAGCTCACTGCCCCATCACCCCTTACTGCCTCCCTACTGCTCACACTGCTCCCATCACAGCTTACTACCCCATCACCCCTCACTGCCTCCCTACTGCTCACACTGCTCCCATTACAGCTCACTGCCCCATCACCCCTTACTGCCTCCCTACTACTCACACTGCTCCCATCACAGCTCACTGGCCCATCACCCCTTACTGCCTCCCTACTGCTCACGCTACTCCCATCACACTGCCCCATCACCCCTTACTGCCTCCCTACTGCTCCCATCACAACTCACAGCTGCATCACCCCTCACTGCCTCCCTACTGCTCACACTGCTCCCATCACAGCTCACTGCCCAATCACCCCTCACTGCCTCCCTACTGCTCCCATCACAGCTCACTGACCCATCACCCCTCACTGCCTCCCTACTGCTCACACTGCTCCCATCACCCCTTACTGCCTCCCTACTACTCACACTGCTCCCATCACAGCTTACTGCCTCCCTACTGCTCACACTGCTCCCATCACAGCTCACTGCCTCCCTACTGCTCACGCTGCTCCCATCAAAGCTCACTGCCCCATCACCCCTCACTGCCTCCCTACTGCTCACACTGCTCCCATCACAGCTCACTACCCCATCACCCCTTACTGCCTCCCTACTGCTCACATCACAGCTTACTGCCCCCCCATCACCCCTTACTGCCTCCCTACTGCTCACATCACAGCTTACTGCCCCCCCATCACCCCTTACTGCCTCCCTACTGCTCACATCACAGCCTCCCTATTGCTCACACTGCTCCCATCACAGCTCACTGCCCCATCACCCCTTACTGCCTCCCTACTGCTCACGCTGCTCCGATCAAAGCTCACTGCCCCATCACCCCTTACTGCCTCCCTACTGCTCACACTGCTCCCATCACAGCTCACTGCCCCATCACCCCTTACTGCCTCCCTACTGCTCACACTGCTCCCATCACAGCTCACTGCCCCATCACCCCTTACTGCCTCCCTACTGCTCACACTGCTCCCATCACAGCTCACTGCCCCATCACCCCTCACTGCCTCCCTACTGCTCCCATCACAGCTTACTGCCCCATCACCCCTCACTGCCTCCCTACTGCTCCCATCACAGCTCACTGCCCCATCACCCCTCACTGCCTCCCTACTACTCACACTGCTCCCATCACAGCTCACTGCCCCATCACCCCTTACTGCCTCCCTACTGCTCACGCTGCTCCCATCACCCCTTACTGCCTCCCTACTGCTCCCATCACAACTCACTGCTGCATCACCCCTCACTGCCTCCCTACTGCTCACACTGCTCCCATCACAGCTCACTGCCCCATCGCCCCTCACTGCCTCCCTACTGCTCACACTGCTCTCATCACAGCTCACTGCCTCATCACCCCTCACTGCCTCCCTACTGCTCACACTGCTCCCATCACAGCTCACTGACCCATCACCCCTCACTGCCTCCCTACTGCTCATACTGCTACCATCACAGCTTACTGCCCCATCACCCCTTACTGCCTCCCTACTACTCACACTGCTCTCATCACAGCTTACTGCCCCATCACAGCTTACTGCCTCCCTACTGCTCACACTGCTCCCATCACAGCTCACTGCCTCCCTACTGCTCATACTGCTCCCATCAAAGCTCACTGCCCCATCACCCCTTACTGCCTCCCTACTGCTCACACTGCTCCCATCACAGCTCACTGCCCCATCACCCCTTACTGCCTCCCTACTGCTCACACTGCTCCCATCACAGCTCACTGCCCCATCACCCCTTACTGCCTCCCTACTGCTCACACTGCTCCCGTCACAGCTTACTGCCCCATCACCCCTTACTGCCTCCCTATTGCTCACACTGCTCCCATCACAGCTCACTGCCCCATCACCCCTCACTGCCTCCCTACTGCTCACACTGCTCCCATCAAAGCTTACTGCCCCATCACCCCTCACTGCCTCCCTACTGCTCACACTGCTCCCATCACAGCTCACTGCCCCATCACTCCTCACTGCCTCCCTACTGCTCACAATGCTCCCATCACAGCTTACTGCCCCATCACCCCTCACTGCCACCCTACTGCTCACATTGCCTTCACCACAGCTTACTGCCCCATCACTAACCTCCCCCAGCACACTGCCCACTACTGCACACACAGACACTGCCCACATAAAAACAATGCACACATACTGCACATATACAGACACTTCACAAATGCAAACAGTGCACACATACATACACACACTACCCACACACACACACACACACATATATGCTTAACTCACAAGCAGCCGGGAATCTGCAGCAGCTATACCTCTCTCCCTGAAAGCAGCCAACTGGTTCCTGTATAGCTCTGCCCCCTGCTTACACATCACTCTCCCTCTTAGCGTCTCCTCTCCTGGTAAAAAAAAAAGGGCCTGCTGCTCAGATGCAGTGGGCGGTGGTTGGCGTGCGTTGCTGGGGTGGGAGCATGGGTGGTCCAGCCTGCTGTGCCGTCCTCAAGAAGTGATGTCTCTAGGCACAGGCTTCACGTGTCTAGTGGGAAATCTGCCACTGACCGGCTGTAGAATTCTCTTTCTGCAAGCATCACAAAAGAGACCCTTGCTATTAGCATTATACTGAACACTCTCTGCAGTCCCCTGTCCAGATCTCTGTCACTACATTTTCTAGTATCAATAAACTGTTCCGTTTTACTAATGAGGAGAGATCTCCATTAAGCATCCTAGTTTTTACATTTGGCCTCCAGCAATAAACCCCCCTATGGTAATGCTCTGAGTACAGAGAAAACCCACAGATACTGACAACCACCATCTCCTCCAGCCTGGAAGTGTGTTGTCTTGGAGTTATCCTTGATTCCTCACTCTCCTTCAAACCACACATTCAGCACCTTTAATAGTCTAGCTATTTCCATATCAAAAATATATCCAAGACCAGACCTTTTTTCACTATGGAGACAACTAAGACCCTCATTCACTCACTTGTCATCTGTAGACTCCATATTCAAATGTTTGAAAAGTCAGTTGGGAGTCTGTTTTTTCCTATCTAATAGACAGGGGAAAAAACAGACACCCAACTGACTTTTCAAACATTTGAATTCCACCCCATGTCTCCTAGATCTCTCCACTCCAATCTGTCCTCAGTGCTGCTGCTTGGCTCATCTACCTCTCCAAATGTACTTTATTTAGCTCACCTCTCCAAAAAGACCTAGGCCCTCATTCCCCTTGAGAACACAATTCAAACTACTCACACTCACAAAGACCTCACCCAATCATCTCCAATTTACATCTCTGACCTTATCGACCTTTACACTCCCATAAGCCCACTTTGTTCCACAAATGAATGCTGCCTCTCCTCCACACTGCTTACTTCCATTCCAGCCTCCAAGATTTTGCACATGCTGCTCCTTACCATTGAGGCTCTGCCTCTCTACAAAACTTCAAATGGGCTCTCAAGACCTACTTCTTTATCAAAGCCTTACAGCTCTCTTCCTAACCCACTGCTCCATTCTCCTCGTTCATCGTCTCTGACCTCTATGTCACCCCTGCATGTCTGTTACCTTTAGAATGTAAGTTCTCATGAGCTGGTACCTTATTCCCTCTGCCACTCTGCTGCTTATGTGGGTATTATGATTGCAACAATGTTTATACACCTTGTCCTACAGTGTTTTTTACTGTCACTTTTTTCTTGGTCATACTGTTTCTGTACTTTCTTGTGGCACCATACAAATAAATAATAATAATAATAATAATAAAAATAGGATTTTAGTATCTACCGGTAAATCCTTTTCTCTTAGTCCGTAGAGGATGCTGGGGACTCCAAAAGGACCATGGGGTGTAGACGGATCCGCAGGAGCTTGGGCACACTATAAAGACTTAAACTGGGTGTGAACTGGCTCCTCCCTCTATGCCCCTCCTCCAGACCTCAGTTAGAAAACTGTGCCCAGGAGAGATGGACATTTCGAGGAAAGAATTTATTGTTATAAACACGGTGAGTGTCATACCAGTTCACACCTCAAACACACTGTAGAGCGTGGCATTCAGTAGAGTACCAGCCAACGGCATGAACAAAACACATCCACATGCTGAGAGAATATGTAACACAAACAGTGTGTCTACATAAGCAAAAATAAGACCCCGCATGCCATGGCATGAACAACGGTAGCAACCGCCTGACAGAGAAACACACCACCAGGGTGTAACGAAAAGCAATAACTGCAGACACAGTACGCACTGGGACGGGCGCCCAGCATCCTCTACGGACTAAGAGAAAAGGATTTACCGGTAGGTACTAAAATCCTATTTTCTCATACGTCCTAGAGGATGCTGGGGACTCCAAAAGGACCATGGGGTTTATACCAAAGCTCCAAAACGGGCGGGAGAGTGCGGACGACTCTGCAGCACCAAATGAGCAAACAAAAGGTCCCCCAAAAAAACAGGGCATCAAACTTGTAGAGCATAGCAAAAACGTTTGATCCCGACCAAGAATCCGCTCGGCAAAGATGAACCGCCGAGACTCCTCGGGCATCCACCCAAGAAGAGCCCATCTTTCCATTAGAATGGGCTTCCACCGACTTCGGTAACGGCAATCCAGCCCTAGACCGGACATGCCAAACCGCATCACAGATTCAGCGTGTAACAGACTGCATAACGCAGTCTCCCAAACCATGTTGGGAACATACCAGACAAACAGACAAAAATTGGCGACCTACATACTCAAATCCCTGGCTAGATCGAGGAAATTTGACTCAGCTAACGCCTAATTAACCACCGGCATAAAAATAGGCCGATTTCTGCGAAACCCAGAAACCACTCTTGGTAGAACTACCAACCGAGTACTCAATTCCTCTCTATCCACCTGAAAGATCAAACAAGGCACTTGTGAGACAAAACCACCACTTCCGACACCCGCCTTGCGGACGTCAAAGCCAATAGGATGACCACTTTCCAAGAGAGAAATTTTGTAAAGAAACTTATTAGGCTTGCATCCACACCGGCTTGTAAAGTATGGATAAGCACAACCTAGCTGAAAGTCTGCCATAGGAGCCTTCCTGGATACACACCGAGACACATAACTACTCCAACTACGGTGGTAACGCTTTGCCGTTAGTTCTCTCCTAGCCTGAAGAATTGAGGAAACGACTTCACTGGGAACACCTGTTCGGCTTAGGATATGGCATTCAACCGTCCCGCCGTCAGCCGCAGCCGCGGTAAGTCATGATACATGCCCTGATCTTGTTGTAACATCACCTCACGTAGAGTAAGAGGGCAGGAATCTTCTATGAGTAAACCACGAAAAACTGGAAAGCCAACCCTCGCTGGCTAGACCGGATTCAAGAGGATCACCGGAACCTTCGATCATCTTACGCTTACCACCGTCAGAAAAGTGAAAGCAGAGAGGCCACATAGACCGACTAAAAACAGCCACGGTGTCACGAGGATGTCTACTGCTATATCTTGAGTGTCCCTTGACCTGGAACAATCTCCCTTAGGCCTCTCGTTGAGGCGAGATGCCAACATGTCCGACACTCCTCAAAGACTAGTCACGTCTGGGAAAGCTTCTCGAATGACGACTGAATTTTTTCCGGCTGGATATCGCGTCAGCAGAGGAAATCTATTTCACCGTCGTTTACCTCCGGAACGAAGACTGCTAACATAGCGTTTACCAGACTTCCCACTCAACTGCAAACCATGCATCTTCCGCCATTGCCGCTTTGCTCCTTGTTCCGCCATAGCTGCTTACTTACGCCACTGCTGACAAGTCGTCTGGCAGAACTAACACGGGCAGAACACGAAGAATACGTTCGTCAAAAATAACTCTTAATTCAAGAAAGCTTATAGCAGACAAGTTTCCCAACTTAACCTTATCCTCTGAAAATACGTCCCTTGGAAAGGACTGCTCCCCAGCTTCGGAGATCTGTATGCACGGACACGAGGATCTAAACCTGGATCCCGAACCTTCATTCCTCTAGAAGGAGAGAACCGAACAGACACCACAGGAGCGAAGTCCTGGCCGTCAGGATTATATTCCGGTGCATGCGCATGTGAGACCCGGATCACATTTCCAACTGGTCCCTTGAAAACCACTCTGGTATTAGACCTGCTCACCGAAAAAAGGCCTCTTAGGCCACACCCATCAATTTTTTTTTATTTTTTTTTTAACAGAACATATTGATGAGGTGTCACCTCAAAACCAATCCAACTCTGGATCCTCAGACCTCTTTCCACAGGAAAAACACCGAACCTTAACCGGTCAGTCTGAAACCCACTTTCAACCTCAGCGTCGTTGGGAACAACAGTCAATCCCTGTGTCGAAGAACAGTCAGAGAGAAACAACGATTTGCACCTTTATACAGGGACAATCATACAATGTCCTGAACCTGACGCACCTCTGTTTGGCGTCGCGTACTAACTCCCCTTCCAGGGGGGAATGGCAAGATCTAGTAGAAAAAACAGTAAGGGAATACAACCCTAACTCAGAATGTCCCCCTTTGGATTCTATAAATAACTCACAGGTCCCAGCCTATTCCCGGACTAACCGAAAATTAGTAGACGAGTGCTCACCGGAGTGAGGACCAGCCAGATAGACTCAGCGACAAGTGGTGGATGTAGTGGAAACAGAAAACGACATCCACTTCTGCGAACCTAACAAGGCTGCAGAACACTTACATTTTCACCTTCTACTGTCTGCACAGAAAAGGAAAAGAGAACGGTATCAAACCGGTTAAAACGACTGCATCCCACCAAAGCATGCGTCGCCAACCGTTGTGAAGTCACCTAACTCACAAAGTTAGACTTACCAGTGGAATCCGCCGAGATTGACTGAACAGAGGCCACACCAAACAGCTGTATACCTCCCACCAGCATCTCCCGGAGACATCATCCGCATTTTTCCGGTCACACCTCCTGCTGTCACGTGGCAGCCTGTTGCAATGTTATACGGTATAAAAAACATAGGCAAGCCTACCCACTCTGGGTAGGGTAATGTCGTCGGATGCCTACCCGAATACAACACTCCCTCAAGTGCATACAGTGCAAATAAGGTCAAAGTATAGAAATAAAATTTCACTTTGCTGCCTGTGTATGATCCTTTGTGACCGGGCTCTGCGTCGACCAGGAGTTGACTGTCATAATTTACTCTCCGCGTTGTGAAGAGAATAATATTCGGACTCCTTGAAAGGATTGAAACCAACTCGTCCCGGCCAATCTAGAGCTTAATCAACAGAGCGACCAGCACGATAAGAATACCATTATTTCAGCATTCATGGATATACATCTTGTAATACACAATAAAACACATATATCCTAACCATGCATATATAACCTATATCTACATATATACACATATACGCAATAGAGCTGGCACTCAGTATTCCTTAATGGTATTCGCCTCGGTGCCCTCCTCAGACGCCTTGCAGCGAATGGTGTATAGCATATGGACGGCGGCACTCCAAGGACTTGTTGAGATAGTAATAAATGAAGGTGACAGGCACCATGCGTTGCTGTTAACGTTTCAGTTTATTTGCTAAACTTTCGTCTGACGAAAGTTTAGCAAATAAACTGAAACGTTAACAGCAACGCATGGTGCCTGTCACCTTCATTTATTACTATCTCAACAAGTCCTTGGAGTGCCGCCGTCCATATGCTATATACACATATAGATATAACCCATACGCAATTGGATTGTCCAGACCTGTCAGGTCTCTAGTGACAGTAATGTGTTGCGAATGTGTATGACCATGTACTGACATGCCCCCGATGTGGATCCACCAGGAACGTTATGGTCGACAGAAAACTTAGTAAATGTCGACAGCAAGGAATAGTAAGTGGGCAAAAAATAATAATAATAATCACGGAACCCCAAGGGTTCTGAGGGAAGCATACCAATACAAATAAGAATTTACTTACCGATAATTCTATTTCTCGGAGTCCGTAGTGGATGCTGGGGTTCCTGAAAGGACCATGGGGAATAGCGGCTCCGCAGGAGACAGGGCACAAAAGTAAAGCTTTTACAGGTCAGGTGGTGTGTACTGGCTCCTCCCCCTATGACCCTCCTCCAGACTCCAGTTAGGTACTGTGCCCGGACGAGCGTACACAATAAGGGAGGATTTTGAATCCCGGGTAAGACTCATACCAGCCACACCAATCACACCGTACAACTTGTGATCTAAACCCAGTTAACAGTATGATAACAGAGGAGCCTCTGAAAGATGGCTTCCTAAACAATAACCCGAATTAGTTAACAATAACTATGTACAAGTATTGCAGATAATCCGCACTTGGGATGGGCGCCCAGCATCCACTACGGACTCCGAGAAATAGAATTATCGGTAAGTAAATTCTTATTTTCTCTATCGTCCTAAGTGGATGCTGGGGTTCCTGAAAGGACCATGGGGATTATACCAAAGCTCCCAAACGGGCGGGAGAGTGCGGATGACTCTGCAGCACCGAATGAGAGAACTCCAGGTCCTCCTTTGCCAGGGTATCAAATTTGTAAAAATTTACAAACGTGTTCTCCCCTGACCACGTAGCTGCTCGGCAGAGTTGTAATGCCGAGACCCCTCGGGCAGCCGCCCAAGATGAGCCCACCTTCCTTGCGGAATGGGCCTTAACAGATTTAGGCTGTGGCAGGCCTGCCACAGAATGTACAAGTTGAATTTTGTTACAAAACCAACGAGCAATCGACTGCTTAGAAGCAGGTGCACCCAACTTGTTGGGTGCATACAGTATAAACAGCGAGTCAGATTTTCTGACTCCAGCCGTCCTTTAAATGTATATTTTTAAGGCTCTGACAACGTCCAACAACTTGGAGTCCTTCAAGTCGTCTGTAGCCGCAGGCACTACAATAGGCTGGTTCAGGTGAAACGCTGATACCACCTTAGGGAGAAAATGCGGACGCGTCCGCAGCTCTGCCCTATGTCGAATGGAAAATTATATAAGGGCTTTTATAAGACAAAGCCGCCAGTTCAGATACTCTCCCGGCCGAAGCCAGGGCCAGTAACATAGTCACTTTCCATGTGAGATATTTCAAATCCACATTCTTTAGTGGTTCAAACCAATTGGATTTGAGGAAATCTAAAACTACATTTAGATCCCACGGTGCCACCTTAGGCACCACAGGAGGCTGTATATGCAGTACTCCTTTGATAAAAATCTGGACCTCAGGGACTGAGGCCAATTCTTTGTGGAAGAATATTGATAGGGCCGAAATTTGAACCTTAATAGATCCCAATTTGAGACCCATAGACAATCCTGATTGCAGGAAATGTAGGAAAACGACCCAGTTGAAATTCCTCCATCGGAGCACTCCGCTGCTCGCACCACGCAACATATTTTCGCCAAATACGGCGATAATGCTTCGCGGTGACTTCCTTCCTTGCCTTTATCAAGGTAGGAATGACTTCTTCTGGAATGCCTTTTCCTTTTAGGATCTGGCATTCAACGCCATGCCGTCAAACGCAGCCGCGGTAAGTCTTGAAAAAGACAAGGACCCTGCTGAAGCAGGTCCCTTCTCAGAAGTAGAGGCCACGGATCGTCCGTGACCATCTCTTGAAGTTCCGGGTACCAAGTCCTTCTTGGCCAATCCGGAGCCACTAGTCTTACTCCTCTTTGCCGTATAATCCTCAATACCTTTGGTATGAGAGGCAGAGGAGGAAACACATATACCGACTGGTACACCCAAGGTGTTACCAGCGCGTCCACAGCTATTGCCTGCGGATCTCTTGACCTGGCGCAATACCTGTCCAGTGTTTTGTTGAGGCGAGACGCCATCATGTCCACCATTGGTTTTACCCAACGGTTTAATAGCATGTGGAAAACTTCTGGATGAAGTCCCCACTCTCCCGGGTGAAGGTCGTGTCTGCTGAGGAAGTCTGCTTCCCAGTTGTCCACGCCCGGGATGAATACTGCTGACAGTGCTATCACGTGATTCTCCGCCCAGCGAAGGATCCTGGCAGCTTCTGCCATTGCCCTCCTGCTTCTTGTGCCGCCCTGTCTGTTTACATGGGCGACTGCCGTGATGTTGTCCGACTGGATCAACACCGGTCTTCCTTGAAGCAGAGGTTCCGCCTGGCTTAGAGCATTGTAGATTGCTCTTAGTTCCAGAATGCTTATGTGAAGAGACTTTTTCAGGCTCGACCACACTCCCTGGAAATTTCTTCCCTGTGTGACTGCTCCCCAGCCTCTCAGGCTGGCATCCGTGGTCACCAGGATCCAATCCTGCATGCCGAATCTGCGGCCCTCCAATAGATGAGCCTCCTGCAACCACCACAGAAGGGATACCCTTGTCCTCGGCGACAGGGTTATCCGCAGGTGCATCTGAAGATGCGACCCTGACCATTTGTCCAACAGATCCCTTTGCATGGAATCTGCCGAAAGGGATTGCTTCGTAAGAAGCTACCATTTTTTCCCAGGACTCTTGTGCATTGATGTACAGACACCTTTCCTGGTTTTAGGAGGTTCCTGACCAGGTCAGATAACTCCTTGGCTTTTTCTTCGGGAAGAAAAACCTTTTTCTGAACTGTGTCCAGAATCATCCCCAGGAACAGCAGACGAGTTGTCGGCATTAATTGGGATTTTGGAATATTCAGAATCCATCCGTGCTGCTTTAGCACCTCTTGAGATAGTGCTAAACCCATCTCTAGCTGTTCTCTGGACCTTGCCCTTATTAGGAGATCGTCCAAGTATGGGATAATTAATACGCCTTTTCTTCGAAGAAGAAATATTATCTCGGCCATTACCTTTGTAAAGACCCGAGGTGCCGTGGACAAACCAAACGGCAGCGTCTGAAACTGATAGTGACAGTTTTGTACAACGAACCTGAGGTACCCCTGGTGTGAGGGGTAATTGGAACGTGGAGATACGCATCCTTGATGTCCAAGGATACCATAAAGTCCCCTTCTTCCAGGTTCGCTATCACTGCTCTGAGTGACTCCATCTTGAACTTGAACTTCTTTATGTATAGGTTCAAGGACTTCAGATTTAGAATAGGCCTTACCGAGCCATCCGGCTTCGGTACCACAAATAGAGTGGAATAATACCCCTTCCCTTGTTGTAGAAGAGGTACCTTGACTATCACCTGCTGAGAATACAGCTTGTGAATGGCTTCCAAAACCGTCTCCCTTTCTGAGGGGGACGTTGGTAAAGCAGACTTCAGGAAACGGCGAGGTGGCTCTGTCTCTAATTTCAACCTGTACCCCTGGGATATTATCTGCAGGATCCAGGGATTTACCTGCGAGTGAGCCCACTGCGCGCTGTAATTTTTGAGACGACCGCCTACCGCCCCCGAGTCCGCTTGCGAAGCCCCAGCGTCATGCTGAGGCTTTTGTAGAAGCCGGGGAGGGCTTCTGTTCCTGGGAAGGAGCTGCCTGTTGCTGTCTCTTCCCTCGTCCTCTGCCTCGTGGCAGATATGAATAGCCCTTTGCTCTCTTATTTTTAAAGGAACGAAAGGGCTGCGGTTGAAAGGTCGGTGCCTTTTTCTGTTGGGGAGTGACTTGAGGTAGAAAGGTGGATTTCCCGGCCGTAGCCGTGGCCACCAAATCCGATAGACCGACCTCAAATAACTCCTCTACGCATCGCCTGTCCACTGTCGTGTCCATAAAGCTCTTCTGGCCGAAATGGACATAGCACTTACCCGTGATGCCAGTGTGCAGATATCTCTCTGTGCATCACGCATATAAAGAAATGCATCCTTTATTTGTTCTAACGACAGTAAAATATTGTCCCTGTCCAGGGTATCAATATTTTCGATCAGGGACTCTGACCAAACTACCCCAGCACTGCACATCCAGGCAGTCGCAATAGCTGGTCGTAGTATAACACCTGCATGTGTGTATATACCTTTTTGGATATTTTCCATCCTCCTATCTGATGGATCTTTAAGTGCGTCCGTCTCAGGAGAGGGTAACGCCACTTGTTTTGATAAGCGTGTTAGCGCTTTGTCCACCCTAGGAGGTGTTTCCCAGCGCTCCCTAACCTCTGGCGGGAAAGGGTATAAAGCCAATAACTTCTTTGAAATTAGCAGTTTTTTATCGGGGCACCCCACGCTTCATCACACACGTCATTTAATTCTTCTGATTCGGTAAAAACTACTGGTAGTTTTTTCACACCCCACATAATACCCTGTTTAGTGGTACCTGTAGTATCAGCTAAATGTAACATCTCCTTTATTGCCAAAATCATATAAACGTGTGGCCCTACTGGAAAATACGGTTGATTCGTCACCTTCACCACCGGAATCAGTGCCTGTGTCTGGGTCTGTGTCGACCGACTGAGGCAAGGGACGTTTTACAGCCCCTGACGGTGTTTGAGGCGCCTGGACAGACACTAATTGAGTGTCCGGCCGCCTCATGTCGGCAAACGACTGCTTAAGCGAGTTGACGCTATCCCGTAATTCCACAAATAAAGGCATCCATTCTGGTGTCGACCCCCTAGGAGGTGACATCCTCATATTTGGCAATTGCTCCGCCTCCACACCAATAACGTCCTCATACATGTCGACACACACGTACCGACACACAGCAGACACACAGGGAATGCTCTATACGAAGACAGGACCCACTAGCCCTTTGGGGAGACAGAGGGAGAGTCTGCCAGCACACACCAAAAAGCGCTATATATGACAGGGATAGCCTTATGATTAAGTGCTCCCTTATAGCTGCTTTTATATTAATATATTGCCATTTATTCTGCCCCCCCCTCTCTGTTATACCCTGTTTCTGTAGTGCAGTGCAGGGGAGAGACCTGGGAGCCTTCCTGACCAGCGGAGCTGTGACAGAAAATGGCGCCGTGTGCTGAGGAGATAGGCCCCGCCCCTTTTTCGGCGGGCTCGTCTCCCGCTATTTAGTACATTTAGGCAGGGGTAAATATCTCCATATAGCCTCTGGGGCTATATGTGAGGTATTTTTAGCCTTTTTAAAGGTTTTCATTTGCCTCCCAGGGCGCCCCCCCCCAGCGCCCTGCACCCTCAGTGACTGCCGTGTGAAGTGTGCTGAGAGGAAAATGGCGCACAGCTGCAGTGCTGTGCGCTACCTTAAGAAGACTGCAGGAGTCTTCAGCCGCCGATTCTGGACCTCTTCTTGCTTCAGCATCTGTGAGGGGGCCGGCGGCGTGGCTCCGGTGACCATCCAGGCTGTACCTGTGATCGTCCCTCTGGAGCTTCATGTCCAGTAGCCAAGAAGCCAATCCATCCTGCACGCAGGTGAGTTCACTTCTTCTCCCCTCTGTCCCTCGTTGCAGTGATCCTGTTGCCAGCAGGAATCACTGTAAAATAAAAAAACCTAAGCTAAACTCTCTAAGCAGCTCTTTATGAGAGCCACCTAGAATTGCACCCTTCTCGGCCGGGCACAAAAATCTAACTGGAGTCTGGAGGAGGGTCATAGGGGGAGGAGCCAGTACACACCACCTGACCTGTAAAAGCTTTACTTTTGTGCCCTGTCTCCTGCGGAGCCGCTATTCCCCATGGTCCTTTCAGGAACCCCAGCATCCACTTAGGACGATAGAGAAATTTTGATAACACTCCCCCCACATATACCTATAAATATACACATTATATATATATATATATATATATATATATATATATACACACACACACTGCTCAAAAAAACAAAGGGAACACTAAAATCACACATCCTACATCTGAATGAATGAAATATTCTTATTAAATGCTTTGTTCTTTACATAGTTGAATGTGCTGACAACAAAATCACACAAAAATTATCAATGGAAATCAAATTTATTAACCCATGGAGGTCTGGATTTGGAGTCACGCTCAAAATTAAAGTGGAAAAACACACTACAGGCTGATCCAACTTTGATGTAATGTCCTTAAAACAAGTCAAAATGAGGCTCAGTAGTGTGTGTGGCCTCCATGTGCCTGTATGACCTCCCTACAACCCACACAAGTGGCTCAGGTAGTGCAGCTCATCCAGGATGGCACATCAATGCGAGCTGTGGCAAGAAGGTTTGCTGTGTCTGTCAGCATAGTGTCCAGAGCATGGAGGCGCTACCAGGAGACAGGCCAGTACATCAGGAGACGTGGAGGAGGCCGTAGGAGGGCAACAACCCAGCAGCAGGACCGCTACCTCCACCTTTGTGAAAGGAGGAACAGGAGGAGCACTGCCAGAGCCCTGCAAAATAACCTCCAGCAAGCCACAAATGTGCATGTGTCTACTCCAATGATCAGAAACAGACTCCATGAGGGTGGTATGAGGGCCCGACATCCACAGGTGGGGGTTGTGCTTACAGCCCAACACCGTGCAGGACGTTTGGCATTTGCCAGAGAACACCAAGATTGGCAAATTCGCCACTGGCGCCCTGTGCTCTTCACAGATGAAAGCAGGTTCTCACTGAGCACATGTGACAGACGTGACAGAGTCTGGAGACGCCAAGGAGAACGTTCTGCTGCCTGCAACATCCTCCAGCATGACCGGTTTGGCAGTGGGTCAGTAATGGTGTGGGGTGTCATTTCTTTGGGGGGCCGCACAGCCCTCCATGTGCTCGCCAGAGGTAGCCTGACTGCCATTAGGTACCGAGATGAGATCCTCAGACCCCTTGTGAGACCATATGCTGGTGCGGTTGGCCCTGGGTTCTTCCTAATGCAAGACAATGCTAGACCTCATGTGGCTGGAGTGTGTCAGCAGTTCCTGCAAGATGAAGGCATTGATGCTATGGACTGGCCCGCCCGTTCCCCAGACCTGAATCCAATTGAGCACATCTGGGACATCATGTCTCGCTCCATCCACCAACAGTTGCACCACAGACTGTCCAGGAGTTGGCGGATGCTTTAGTCCAGGTCTGGGAGGAGATCCCTCAGGAGACCATCCGCCACCTCATCAGGAGCATGCCCAGGTATTGTAGGGAGGTCATACAGGCACGTGGAGGCCACACACACTACTGAGCCTCATTTTGACTTGTTTTAAGGATATTACATCAAAGTTGGATCAGCCTGTAGTGTGTTTTTCCACTTTAATTTTGAGTGTGACTCCAAATCCAGACCTCCATGGGTTAATAAATTTGATTTCCATTGATAATTTTTGTGTGATTTTGTTGTCAGCACATTCAACTATGTAAAGAACAAAGTATTTAATAAGAATATTTCATTCATTCAGATCTAGGATGTGTTATTTTAGTGTTCCCTTTATTTTTTTGAGCAGTGTATATATATACACATACAGGTACAAGGCAATATCCGCCTGATAATTTTTTTACCCAAGAAATACCGTTGATGCCAACAGGGCATCCATAAACGACTGTATCTCCCCTATCGTGTTTACTGTTTAAGCACACACACACCCAATTTGCCAATACTTAATCTTCCGAATCAAGGTGGTCATTCCGAGTTGATCGCTCGTTATTTTTTTTTTCGCAATGGAGCGATTAGTCGCTAATGCGCATGCGCAATGTCCGCAGTGCGACTGCGCCAAGTAAATTTGCTATTAAGTTAGGTATTTTACTCACGGCATTACGAAGATTTTTCTTCGTTCTGGTGATCGCAGTGTGATTGACAGGAAGTGGGTGTTTCTGGGCGGAAACTGGCCGTTTTATGGGTGTGTGCGAAAAAACGCTGCAGTTTCTGGGAAAAACGCGGGAGTGTCTGAAGAAACGGGGGAGTGTCTGGGTGAACGCTGGGTGTGTTTGTGACGTCAAACCAGGAACGAAACTGACTGAACTGATCGCAGTGGCAGAGTAAGTCTCGAGCTACTCAGAAACTGCTAAGAACTGTCTATTCGCAAATCTGCTAATCTTTCGTTCGCAAATCTACTATGCTAAGATTCACTCCCAGTAGGCGGCGGCTTAGCGTGTGCAAAGCTGCTAAAAGCAGCTTGCGAGCGAACAACTCGGAATGAGGGCCCAAGTACTGCCATGCGCCGACGAAGCCGACAGTTATCCCCACAGCAGCTTATGACAAAGCCCTCACACCTGCCGACATATGTCGACTAACCAACAGGGAAACAGTTAATTTATGTAATATAAGAGTGATTATGCGTCCATTATCAAACATAATGCTATATGACAACCATATAGCATTAAAACCACTGTGCCCCCCGTCCATCTTACTATCCTCCTGCGGAAAATGGCGCTGACTCTGTGAGGGCTAAGCTCCGCCTCTTCCCGGCGAGCTTAAGCCCGCTCAACATATATACATATATAACCTTAAATTGAGCTGGGGGCTTGTATACAGGGATTACCCCCCTGTATATACCCCTATATGTCCAAAACGCAGTCCAGGGCGCCCCCCGCACCCACGTTGGTGTGTGGGAGCGATGGAGTGCAGTGCGCATGCTGCGGTGCCCTGGCGGGGTGAAGACACCCGGTGTCCGGGTATGTTCCCCCGCCCGGGATGATTCAAGAAATGCTGCCCAGGGCGCTCCCCCCCAGCGCCCTGCACCCATTGAGCCGGTGGAGGTGGAGAAATGGCGCGCAGTGTGCTACAACACGCTGGCGGGGGTCCGGGACACGGAGACCCGGCACCGCCATCTTAACTATTCACAAATACCTGTAATCTGCTGCCCAGGGTGCTCCCCTCCAGCGCCCTGCACCCGTGAGAGCTGGCGGCGGGGAAGGAATGGCGCGTAGTGCGCTATAGCATGCTGGTGGGCGTCCGGGACACGGAGCCCCTGCACCGCCAGAGTGTCACACAGAAAACTGTAATAAGTCTGCCCAGGGCGCTCCCTTCCCCAGCGCCCTGCACCCGTGGTAGCCGGCGGATGGGGAAGTAATGGCGCGCAGCACGCAGTTATATGCTGGCGGGGGTAGGAGACACGGTGCCCAGGCACCCAAATGCTTTTATGCCGGTCATAAAAAAGAAATCAGCAACCTGCTGCCCAGGGCGGTCCCCCTCCCCCAGCGCCCTGCACCCTGTGAGTTCCATTGTTGTGCGGGAGCATGGAGCGCAGCGCGACCGCTGTACCTCCGTTACTTAAGTCTTCTGCCGTCACTGAAGTCTTCTGTTCTTCCAATACTCACCCGGCTTCTTTCTTCTGGCTTCTGCGAGGAGGGTGACGGCGTGGCTCCGGGAACAAGCAGCTAGGCGCACCACGTGATCGAACCCTCTGGAGCTAATGGTGTTCAGTAGCCGAGAAGCAGAGCCCTTAAACTAGGAAGAAGTAGGTCTGACTTCTCTCCCCTCAGTCCCATGATGCAGGGAGCCTGTAGCCAGCAGGACTCCCTGAAAATAACAAACCTAACATAAAGTATTTTAGAGAAACTCAGTAGAGCTCCCCTAGTGTGTGTCCATTCACTCCTGGGCACAAAGTCTAACTGAGATCTGGGGGAGGGGCTTAGAGGGAGGAGCCAGTTCACACCCAGTTTAAGTCTTTATAGTGTGCCCAAGCTCCTGCGGATCCGTCTATACCCCATGGTCCTTTTGGAGTCCCCAGCATCCTCTAGGACGTATGAGAAAAATAATTTTCCAATTTGTGGTTCTGATAGCAGAATGGAAGCAGGCTTCATCTACACTACCAATCTAGTATCACTTTTACATATTTCTGAACATGATGTTCCTCGGGATGCCAAGGACAACCCCATTCAGTGTACCTTCTTGCAGGGTGTGCCAAATACCTGGGCACAACTTTAACCTCAGTGCCCACAAGTCCTTGCATCTCACTCTAGATTGCAATCCTGAATTTCAGGAAGGCTTGCTGACTCACGCCTTTGTGACATGGAGGGTGAATGGGATTACCTAAATTGCCAGTTTACATGACAAACCCTTTAGGAAACTGAATCAAGCTAGTCTCTGAGAAATATCCTTGCCATTCACCCTTTCAGTTTGCATATTTTCAAGCCCAACACATCACCAGGATCCTCAGGGTTCTTTCTGAGTCTGATCTCCAAAGCCCATTAGCTGTTCTTCTCTCTCAACCTCCTCACACCCGCAAGGCTTTCACCACTCATTATAATTTCCTTTGGGATGCACTTGACTCAACTATACAAAATTCCCCATGGATCTAACCTTTTGGTGGTCACGCTTCCCGGAGTTAACTGTTAACATTCTCCTGGTGGCTCTATGAGAGTCATGCCTATTGATCCCCTCCAGTATGTGCCCCTAAATGTTCCTGAATATTTTACATAGAAATTTTGTCTCTCCCATCAAAGTTTTCTTATAGGCCTTTTCCCTTCCCACATCTGTCCCAGATGTCCAGCTAATCCTGCTGATATTTATCACTAAATTATGTATTGTGAAAAAACAATAAAAGAGCGCTAATCTCATATAAAAGTTTTAATATTAAAAGCAGTAAAACCACATATAGATAATTAATTAGAATGATATCACATATACAGTGCAATAATGTGTGAATGTATTCAGATTGAATATAGTATATTCAGCTAATCAGAACAATGTTGCAGTCCACAATTAGTGCCTTATGCTGGTGTCATCCATCCTATAACAGTTCATGTACAATAAGTCTCAGTCCTGGACTTTAACAAGTATAAATGGAGGTTCAATTTTATAGGGTTAAATTGCTCACCCCTGTTTGGATGCGACTGTTCTCACCCATAGTTGTTAAACGCTGATTCCCATCGGTAGCAAGATAGCAGAGGTAACTCCCAGCGGCTGGTAGACACCTATGTGTAGTCAGATTGCTTAGATTATCACTCCGTGAGTACCCCCCTTTACACTTTCTGTTCTATAACAAGTTATTCTATTCCAGAAAGGTAATATAATATCAACACCTTATTATGATCAATATACAGGTTGAGTATCCCTTATCCAAAATGCTTGGGACCAGAAGTATTTTGGATATCGGATTTTTCCGTATTTTGGAATAATTGCATACCATAATGAGATATCATGGCGATGGGACCCACGTCTAAGCACAGAATGCATTTATGTTACATATACACCTTATACACACAGCCTGAAGGTCATTTTAGCCAATATTTTTAATAACTGTGTATTAAACAAAGTCTGTGTACATCAGAAAACAAAGGTTTCACTGTCTCCGTCTCACTCAAAAATTCTGTATTTCGGAATATTTGGATATGGGATACTCAACCTGTAGAAAAATGTCTGCAATTAATAAGGTTAAAATGCAAAAATGCTATATCTTATATCTCAGATATCTGCCATAGTTCCTCCATTTCCAATAGCACGTGTGCAATTGACAAGTCCGAACAGCCCCCATAGGTTTCTATGAGGGATGCTAAACTATCAGACTTACCAAACTCTGGACTATGAAGCATCTTTAGAAAGCATTAGCCCTCAGTCGTTTATGGGATAATCTTTTGCCTATTTTACCAGAGAGGCAACTGAACAGCTGCACATGTGTAACTGACAAGTCCAAATCTGGAAGCAAAGTGATTGAGGCAGCTTGAGCTCTTAGCCGGGACATGACATCTATAATAAATGCAGGAGGTAATTTCCATTTTAAATGCGCTTTGTGGTAAATATGCCCATATGCCCATTGGAGTCCATGCTTGATTTATCTACAGTAACAGTACATATTTGGATAATACAGGGTTCTTTTATTCTCATGCCATCTCAAAACTCCAAGGGGTATCCAATTACTCGCACTCAATGATCGCGGGTAAATGACTCGCAGTCAATGATCGCGGGTAATTGTATCGCTGGGGGCTATCTTATTAGCCCCAATACAGCGGGCTCCTCCCCCCGATGCCGGCACTTATCACAGATTATAATTCGGGTGCCTCAGTCAGGCTGCCACTTATCCCCGATCTCATGTCCATTTTGGACGATGAAAATGGGCTGTAATAGGATACCGCGATAATGACCATCGCTCATTAATCACGATATCCGCCCATTTTCACCCACCGAAAATGGATCGGCTCTAATAGAATACCCCCTTAGTGTGCCTGATGATGTGACACAGGAAATCCATACACCAGCTCTTTTATACCAAATACAAAGTTATCATCGGTTTTTCTGAATTGATGTCACACAACGATCACGCATTATAGAAATGCTGCACACACACAGATCCACCAATATCATTGGATTTACATTAACTTTATAAGTAAAATTGTGCTGGGCACTGCATATGAATAAAACAAACAAAAATAACCCCTCGATTAGTGACCTTTAATAAATAAGCAACCATAGCTAAGTCAATATATGTAAATTTACACAGGATCCTGTAAAGCATTACACAGCTTCTCATGGAGTCATCTCTGCTGTACGTATGTTGTACCCAATTCTCAGATGCCAGAAGAGTGAGAAGGAATAATGTCACTGGGGAAAATAAGTTAAACATCCTTAATCTTAGTAATGTCTGCTGAGGTAAGCACTGGCTGTGTCCCAGCTGTTCCTGTGTTCTCTAGTTCTTTCATTCATGGCTTCAAACTATGAAGAGTCACAACAAGCATTCTCTCCATCAGTAACCGCACATATCAATTAAAGACATGTGGATATCTATTTAAGTTGTGTTAGTAGAATATATCCAGGAGTAAGACATCTCCCACCACTCTAAATGAAACAGAATGGAACTGTATCCCGTAGGTACATAACATACGTGCATACTGTATATACATGGTTTTAAATAAATAAATCTTAATTGTCTCTCTTTGGAACTTAAGATGTTGGAGTAATGCCTGTATGGTATAACTGTGCAGTGTTGCCTGCATCTTTTCTGTGCACCCACTCGCTCATGGGCAAATGCATTTTGGGGGGTTCCAGTTGCCTGGAAAACCTCCTCCCTCCTCCCCACATCCCTCTGGAATTTTTTTTTTTAATGCATCAATCAGTAATGAGTATGTTACATCTGGAAAACATTCACGATGAGGGGTCCCAGACAGTGACGGCACCAGGGTCAGTGACACCAGTTGCAGCCAATAGTATCCCCTCACGCACAGCCGATAAAGGGGCGTGACCTCACGGGAGTTGCCCACGACCATACAGAGAATAGTGGCCTAGCAGGAAGCCCCCCTCCTCGGTTATATCATTCCTGGAAATGCTGGGCTGCCCCTAGAGTATCATGCCTGCAATGCCAGCTCATGATCAGTGACAGGAGAAGGGTGCTGCAGTGTGACATTATCCTTGCCACTGTGAAGGTGGCAGAATTTTGGTGTTTCCCCCTCCGAGGGTGACACCAGGGAGCAGCTCACACCCCCTTTGTGATAGCTGTGGTTCTAGAGGACTGAACTTGGGAGTCATCACAATAAACCATCTAGAATGTTAATTGTTAATGTTGTATAACATACACCAGGGGTATTAAACATGTGGCCCTCCAGTTGCTGTGGAACTACATATCCCATCATGCCTAGCTACAGCTTTGCTATTAGGGCTATAAGGGCATGCTGAAACTGTGGCAGACCATTCTGGAATGTGTAGTTCCACAGCAGGTGTAGGGCCGCATTTTCACAGCGCATATTCAATGGAGACGGAGGGACTGAGGGCATGCCAGTAGCTCTAAGAGCGGAAAAAGGAGGCATGGCTCGCGATCGCTGCACTGCCAGAAATGCCATGCCCCTTTCATACAGGCCACACACCCTTTTCAGTCACGCGCGGGACTCCTGCTCCAGGATTCTCCAATGTTGGGAGGTATGCAGTTTATAAGAAGGTCAAAGTGTCTTAACAATTTGTTGAAACTTTTGAAACAAACATTCCCTGAATTTAAATGAAATACCATTTAGTGTGTAATATAATTAGGTGAGTGCAGAGCATGTATACTGTAGGTGTGATGCATTACACACACTGAATGTTGTATGAGGCAGACTATAGCTCGCTAAGTGCTAATTATTCCCTATCCATGGGCTGGCCACCCCAGCTCTACAATGAAGCATTTGGCAGCTCTACTCTAGGGGTTCACTATGGTATGCCGGCGGTCGGGCTCCCGGCGACCAGCATACCGGTGCTGGGAGCCCGACCGCCGACTTACCGACAGTGTGGCGAGCGAAAAATGAGCCCCTTGCGGGCTCGCTGCGCTCCCCACGCTACGGGCATGGGTCGTGGACCCCCACGAGGGAGAATAAGTGTCGGTATGCTGGCTGTCGGGATCCCGGCGCGGTATACTGTGCGCCGGGATCCCGTCAGTCGGCATACTGAAGACCACCCCTCCTCTAGAAACCCTGTGTTTGCCACTGCCCCTATCTATGTACATTTGGTTTGAGAGTTATCATCACCAGTGTGCACTTGCACCTGGAAAAATGCCCAGCTCCAGCCGACTCTGAATGGCTCACAATTCCGTCTCTGACCTTTCCGAAGTCAAAATGCCCCATTGCAGCCAGTTACCCCCCTTCAGTGAAGATGTGATTGAAATGAGGGCAACTCTGTTTCACCAGTATAAGTGTATTATTTATTAAAGCAAGGGCCATGGTGGTAATCGAACCCCATGACCTTGGTGCTGTGAGACAGATAAAGCTCACCATTACACCATCCGTACTGTGGGCCTAATTCAGAGCCAATCGCTGCTACAACATCAGTCACACTCTGAAGCCCTTTATGCAGTGCGCACACGCGACAGGCACACACGCAGCAGGCGCACTGTGCATGTGCAGCCAGTGAGATGTGAAAGCATCTCACTGGTGCGATCGCCTCTGCCTGATTGACAGGCAGAGGCGGTAGCAGGGCGGGAGGGGGTGTGCCAATGGTGTTAGTACGCCGTTGGTGGGGCGCGGTCCAGACAATGCAGGCATGTCCGGACCTTTGGGGTTGTGCTGCGGCAGCTGCGTGACGTCACCCACAGCCTTTGCGACCCAGAAAGTGGCGGGTAGCTGCCTGCCAGCGCAGCTAGGCTATGCAGGTAGGGAGCTACTTGGTGGGTGCGAAAGCATCGCCGACGTGTGATGCTTTCACACCCGTGCGGGGAAGGGGGGGGACCGGGGAGGGCCCGCATGTCAGAGAAACTGTGCTAAATTTTGCACATCTACGATCAGGTCTGAATCACCCCCTGTTCACGCTCTGTTCTGGAGCATACACAGTAGAAAAACACATAGAAATGTTAATCCAAAATTGACATCCAACTCAGCATTGAAATACACCCTCATACCCCTTATTCCATCACCATACACAAAGTAGAACATTCAAGCCTGCAATACTGAGAACAGCAATTACAAGTATGATGCTTTTAAAACTGTGCAAACTACAGTACAGTATATTTGACTCTTTTATGACAACCACATAATATTCACCTCTAGTGTCTACTGTTATCATGCATAGCAGTCAGTCACCATTCATGTCAACAAATTACTGACTTCACATGAGGGGTTAATACTTTATATACTGCTAACAGCTCTTCAGTTGCACATTAAATGAAACCACACTAGAGAAGAGCAGTTTGGATTCCCTTGAATCTAATATGCTCTGAACTTCTGGAATCCAAGTCTACCCGAGCCACAGCTCGTTTGTTCTCACCAAACTCGGATTCCAGATCGAGGCAAAACGTCATACTCCTGACGTTTGATTCACAAGGATTTTGGATTCAATTAAAGGGACTCACGGCAGTGACTCAGGACCATTTCACTCTGTCTCAGCACGCTGCTGTATGCTGCGCTCTGCTCTGCTGATTCAAGTGACCGTATCCAGACTTCAAACTGTACAAGGCACACTGGTGTATGCTGCGCTGTACTCTGCTGATTGAAGTGGATGAGTCAATACTAGTGACTGGACATCCAGAAGTGGCTGTCTAGTGTCCATCTGCTCCAGTGTTGCTGACGCCCCTGTCCAATGTCCATCTGCTCCAGTGCTGGCGCTGCACCTGTCCAGTGTCCATATGTTCCACTGCTGACCACAAACCTGACCAGTGCCATCCGCTCCAGTGCTGCCGATGCACCGGTCCAGTGTCCATCCGTTCCAGTGCTGACAAAGAACCTGTACAGTGTCCACCCGCTTTGGTGCTGCCGATGCACCTGTCCAGTGTCCATCCACTACAGTGCTGCTGACGCACCTGGCCAGTATCCATCCGCTCCAGTGCTGACGATGCACCTGCCCAGTGTCCATCCGCTCCAGTGCTGACGATGCACCTGTCCAGTGTCTATCCGCTCCAGTGCTGATGACACTATCATCTGCTCCAGTGTAAGAAAAAGTTCAAAATGTAAAAAATGTTTAAAAAAGTAAACAAAGTAAAAACGTTTTTAAAAAAAAAGTCAAAAACGGTTTTAAAAAGTTTTCAAAAACTTTGAAGTCAAGTAAAGTTTTATAAAAAGTGTATCCATAATGTACAAGTACTGTGGACTCTGCAGGCCGTACCCCACTGTGTATCCATAACGTACAAATACTGTGACTCCGCAGGCCATACCCCACTGCGTATCCATAATATACAAGTACTGTGACAATCCAGGTCGTACCCCACTGCATTCACTTAAGCAGTGTGACTCCACAGTGTAATTTGCTGTGTGGCAATGTTTTATATATGTGCTATAAACTGCCATGTGTTTGTGCGGCTGCTCTGACGCTTTGGCCTGCAGCGGATGAAAACAATATTGTGAGCTGTGAGGTGGACATGAGTGGAAATTAATGTATTGAGGTTAAAAATAATCTAGGGACAAAAAAAGGCCCAAATTATGTGATTTTAGCCTTTTTTTCAAATTTTTGGAAAATAATCTCAAACTAAAACCAGTCACGGCCAGAATCCAAAACCGAATCCAAAACCAGACGAGGAATTAGAACCAAAACCTTTAAAAATGGCCTGGTGCACATCTCTATACCACACTGAGCACCACAAACTACACCTGCAGCAGCCATAGATCATGCTGATAACATTGCCATAAATCAGAATTTCCAAAGTATATATGAATATTTATTACATAACAGAAAATATAATTGCTAAGCATTATATATACAGGTTGAGTATCCCACTGGCGTTTCTATAATGGGTGCAGTGTGTGCGGTGCAAACGGGCCCCTGAGTCCAGAGGGGGCCCCTACCGCACACACTGCACCCATTTTTAAAATACTCACCCCTCCGAAGTACAGTGCCGGCATCCGCAGCGCTATTAGAACTCCGTGAAAATGGCTCAGCGGCCATTTCCACGGAGTTCTGCGAATGCGCAGTAGAGAAATCTCAGGGAAAATGGCTGCCGTGCTATTTTCCCTGAGATCTGCGCATGCGCAGTAGAGTCTGAGCCCTCTAGGGCTCAGACTCTACAGTGCTCCGGGCAGAGAGGAGGGGGCCCGAACGGAGGAGGCTGAACATGCGCCTCCTCCTCTCTTAAAACACCCCTGGAGTATCCCTTATCCAAAATGCTTGGGACCAGAAGTATTTTGGATATCGTATTTTTCCGTATTTTGGAATAATTGCATACCATAATGAGATATCATGGTGATGGGACCCAAGTCTAAGCACAGAATGCATTTATGTTTCATATACATCTTATAAACACAGCCTGAAGGTCATTTTAGCCAAGATTTTTTATAACTTTGTGGACTAAACAAAGTATTTGTACATTCACACAAATCATTTATGTTTCATATACACCTTACACACACAGCCTGAAGGTCATTTAATACAATATTTTTAAAAACTTTGGGCATAATTCAGAGTTGATCACAGAGACGCAAATTTGTTAGCAGTTGGGCAAAACCATGGCCCTCATTCCGAGTCGTTCGCTCGTTCTTTTTTTTCGCATCGCAGTGAAAATCAGCTTAGAGCGCATGCGCAATGTTCGCACTGCGACTGCGCTAAGTAATTCTGCTATGAAGAAAGGATTTTTACTCACGGCTTTTTGTTCGCACCGGCGAACGTAGTGTGATTGACAGGAAATGGGTGTTACTGGGCGGAAACACGGCGTTTTATGGGCGTGTGGCTGAAAACGCTACCGTTTCCGGAAAAAACGCAGGAGTGGCCGGAGAAACGGGGGAGTGTCTGGGCGAACGCTGGGAGTGTTTGTGACGTCAAACCAGGAACGACAAGCACTGAACTGATCGCACAGGCAGAGTAAGTCTGGAGCTACTCTAAAACTGCTAAGTTTTTTTGTTCGCATTATTGCGTAAACTTCGTTCGCACTTTTAAGATGCTAAGATACACTCCCAGTAGGCGTAGACTAAGCGTGTGTAACTCTGCTAAATTCGCCTTGCGACCGATCAACTCGGAATGAGGGCCCATGTGCACTGCAGGGGGGCAGATATAACATTTGCAGAGAGGGTTAGATTTGGGTGGGTTATTTTGTTTCTGTGCAGGGTAAATACTGGCTGCTTTATTTTTACACTGCAATTTAGATTTCAGTTTGAACACACCCCACTCAAATCTAACTCTCTCTGCACATGTTATATCCTGCCCCCCCTGCAGTGCACATGGTTTTGCCCAACAGCTAACAAATTTGCTGTGGCGATCAACTCTGAGTTAGGCCCTTTGTGTATTAAACAAAGTTTGTGTACATAGAGCCATCAGAAAACAAAGGTTTCACTCTCACTCAAAAAATTCTGTATTTCGGAATATTCTGTATTTTGGAATATTTGGATATGGGATACTCAACCTGTATAATGTGCATGTTA
The DNA here is from genome assembly GCF_028390025.1 of Pseudophryne corroboree. Taxonomy (NCBI): domain Eukaryota; kingdom Metazoa; phylum Chordata; class Amphibia; order Anura; family Myobatrachidae; genus Pseudophryne; species Pseudophryne corroboree. The sequence goes on from NC_086446.1 coordinate 674,081,200, forward strand.
CAATTAAATGTATGTTTAGTGAGTAGCATTTACACACCATAATATTTCTCATTTTCATGATGACTGCTAACAATCCATTTGCTCATAATTTCCTATTCCTGGGACATATCATTGCTGTGATCCCCAGAGCAGGAGTTCAGACTGAAGTAGCCCTGCTTCTGACAATACTAATTGCACACAGAACACCTCCTGACTTCTTTTTCACGCACACTGGGTCTACTTATCTTTAAACAACCTGTGCTGAGTCAGCTATAACTAATAAAGCGATACCTCTGCTCAAAAGAGGACTTGTGTGCCATCTAGTGACAGAGAGATGGATTACATGTACTGTATGTACCACTACATTTCTCAGAAGTAACAATATTGGAGATCTTAGGGGGGAAATGTACTGTATCAAACCTTCTAAAAAGTGTGAAGTGTACAGCTGTGCAAATGGATAAGTTGTGCATAGCAAACAATTAACTTCTAACTATCATTTTATAAAATGCACTTGATAAAAGCTAGCTAGAAGCTGATTGATATGGGCAGCTTTCAGTGGCGTAACCATAAATGTTGCGCCTCCTTGCCAAAAAAGTCCCCCAACCCCCGGGATTTCGGTTAAAAAAAGGAGGTCGAAAAATTTCTTCGCTGGCTGATTATTAACCCACTTATCTGCCTACAGTGCAGGTACATTTTTAAAGCCTGAAGCAGTGAGAAAGTTAATTAACATTATTGTGGAACTCCGCTGAACAGTTTGGGTGAGGGCACTGGAGGGTTTTATTTCAACTATTTTCAGTGCAATTACATCCAGTGGGGAATTTCCTATTAGGCTTGTGAGGCACGTGCCTAGGGGTGGCACCTGTTTGGGGGCAGCACTTGGATGCTTATGTTGGTACTGTCAGCCCAAAAGTACCAGTAAATGCAAAATATTTCCACTGCACTGTACCATATGCCAACTTGAATGGAAAGCAAACAGGTAGAACATGCACAAACTGCCCCTGTAAGCTGTCCTACTTAGTAAATATGTACACATAATTAAAATGTCATAGTTAGGGGCTTTCTTTAAATTATTTTATTAAATTGACTGTCATCAAATGAGGGCTTATAACCAATCATTAAAAATAGGATTTTGGTTACCTAACGGAAAATCCTTTTCTCGTAGTCCGCAGAGGATGCTGGGGTCCACATTAGTACCATGGGGTATAGACTGGTCCACCAGGAGCCATTGGCACTTTAAGAGTTTGAGAGTGTGGGCTGGCTCCTCCCTCTATGCCCTTCCTACCAGACTCAGTCTAGAAACTGTGCCCAAGGAGATGGACATCTTTGAGAGAAGGATTTAACACAGATAGTGGCGAGATTCATACCAGCTCACACACACAAGGCACATCAAGCTAACTGAGCTTGAAAATTCAGCAACCGCTGAAAACATTACTTACCAAGTAACAATGCAGTACTTAACCAAAAACAAAGTCCTCTACGGACTACGAGAAAAGGATTTACCAGTAGGTAACCAAAATCCTTTTTTCTTTTATCTCACAGAGGATGCTGGGGTCCACATTAGTACCATGGGAATGTACCAAAGCTCCCAGAATGGGAGGGAGAGCGCGGAGGCTCCTGCATAACTGATTGGCCTCTGATGATCTGAAGTTCAGTCAAAGTATCAAACTTGTAGAACTTTGCAAACGTGTTCGACCCAGACCAAGTTGCAGCTCGGCAAAGTTGTAATGCCGAGACACCCCAGGAAGACCCCATCTTTTGAGTAGAGTGGGCCTTCACAGACATAGAACACGGCAAGCCTGCTGTAGAATATGCATGCTGGATAGTGAACCTGATCCAGCGAGAGATTGTCTGCTTAGAAGCAGGACACCCAATTTTCTTGGGATCATACAGGACAAACAGAGAGTCTGATTTCCTGTGACGAGCAGTCCTCTTTACATAGATTTTCAGAGCCCTTACAACATCCAAGGACTTTGATGAAATTGAGGATTCAGTTGCCACTGGTAGCAAAATAGTTTGGTTGATATGAAATGCCGACACAACCTTCGGAAGAAACTGCTGATGTGTCTCAGCTCTATCTTCGTGGAAGATCAAGTATGGGCTTTTACAGGACAAAGCCCACAACTCCGACACACGTCTAGCAGAAGCTAAAGCCAACAATGTGACAGCCTTCCACGTAAGAAATTTGACCTCAACCTCCTGTAGAGTCTCGAACCAGTCCGATTGGAGGAACTGCAACACCACGTTAAGGTCCCAAGGTGCCGTTGGCGGTACAAAGGGAGGTTGGATGTGCAGAACTCCCTTCAAAAATGTTTGACCCTCAGGGAGGGCAGTCAAATGTTTTCGGAAGAAAATGGGTAGGGTCGAAATCTGGACCTTCACAGATCCCAACCTCAGGCCCATATCCACACCAGCTTGTAGGAAGAGGAGAAACCGTCGCAGTCGAAACTGCACCGCAGGAAAGTTCTTGGACTCACACCAAGATACATATTTTTTCCAAATTCGATGGCAATGTTTAGACGTTAATCCTTTCCTAGCCTGTATCAGGGTAGGAATAACCTTGTTAGGAATGCCCTTCCGAGCTAGTATCAGGCGTTCAAACCTCCATGCCATCAAACGTAGCTGCGGTAAGTCTTGATAGGCGAACGGCCACTGCTGCAGCAGGTCCTCCTGAAGAGGAAGAGGCCTCAGCTCTTCTTGCAGTAGATCCAGAAGATCCGCATACCAAGCCCTTCTTGGCAAGTCTGGAGCAATGAGGATCGCATGAACCCTTGTTCTTCTTATGAGCTTTAGAACTCTTGGGATGAGTGGAAGTGGAGGAAACACGTACACCGACTGGAACACCCACGGAGTCACTAGGGCGTCCACCGCCACTGCTTGCGGGTCCCTCGACCTGGAACAATACCGCAGAAGCTTCTTGTTGAGACAAGAGGCCATCATGTCAATCTGGGGTACGCCCCAAAGATCTGTTACCTCCTTGAACACCTCCAGATGGAGGACCCACTCCCCTGGATGGAGATCGTGTCTGCTGAGGAAGTCCGCTTCCCAGTTGTCTACTCCCGGAGTGAAGATTGCTGACAGCGCCAACGCATGCTTTTCTGCCCAGAGGATGATTCTTGTTACCTCTGCCATTGCAGCTCTGCTCTTCGTTCCGCCCTGTCGGTTTATGTAAGCCACTGTTGTCACATTGTCCAACTGCACTTGAATGGCCCGATTTCTCAGAAGATGGGACGCTTGGAGAAGACCGTTGTAGACGGCTCTTAGTTCCAGAATGTTTATCGGCAGGCCGGCTTCCAGACTTGACCACCTTCCTTGGAAGGTTTCCCCTTGATTGACTGCGCCCTAGCCCCTGAGACTTGTATACGTGGTTAGAAGGATCCAGTCCTGAATCCCGAACCTGCGGCCCTCCAGAAGGTGAGGTAATTGCAGCCACCAGAGGAGCGAAATCCTGGCCTTTGGCGACAGATGTATTCTCTGGTGTATGTGTAGATGGGATCCCGACCGCTTGTCCAGGAGATCCATTTGGAAGGACCAAGCGTGAAACCTCCCATACTGCAAAGCCGCCATCTTCCCCAGAAGGCGAATGCACTGATGAACTGACACCCGGGCTGGCATCAGGACATCCCGGATCATCGTTTGAATCACCAACACTTTTTCCTCTGGGAGAAACACCCTCTGCACCTCAGTGTTGAGGATCATTCCCAGAAAGGACAACCTCCTGGTTGGTTCCAATTGTGATTTTGGAAGATTCAGGATCTAACCATGTTCCCTGAGAAGCTGAGTCATGAGTGTTATGGACCGTAACAGCTTCTCCTTGGATGATGCCTTCATCAGCAGATCGTCTAGATACGGAATTATGTTCACCCCATGTCTGTGGAGGAGAATCATAATTTCCGCCATCACCTTGGTGCTGTGAAGAGCCTGAATGGGAGGGCCTGGAACTGAAAGTGACAGTCCAACAATGCAAATCGAAGATAAGCTTGATGCGGCAGCCAAATTGGAATGTGGAGGTATGCATCCTTGATATCCAGGGATACTAGGAATTCCCCCTCCTCCAGACCTGATTGTCACGACCCGGGTAATTTCTCAACTGTATTTACCTTCCAAATTCCTCCTGAGATTTTCCCAGCGTTCCAAGCCTGGATTCCATCTGTGCTGTCTGCGTGCAGCACGCTGCATCCCATTGCCTCAAGTCTCTTCATTGTGATTCTGGCAGCATCGTGGTTAAAACTCACATGCAAGTTACAAACAGTCTTTCCCTCCAAATTCAAACATGGACGCAGCCATGTTTGTTTACATCACATGTTACTCTTCAGCCTATCAGCTGCACTCTGGTCTCTGCCTAATTATACAGCAGCTGCACTCTGGACTCTGCTTAATTGCCCAGCCAATACCTGCTTCCCAACTGGGATAAATATCCTGCATTAAGGCTGCTTAGGTGTCAGTGCTTCGGTTGTCAAACCCTGTGATACAAGTCTCTCCTGCTTGTGGTTGTTCTGCTATTGTTCCAGGTATTCCAACTCCTGTGTTCAGCTCCACTAGAGACCAGCACCAGCTACCACCTTGCGGTGCAGCCTGACTCTGCAGTGTCCCAGCATTGCATCCTGTGACAGGCAGTTACCCGACACCGGCTTCCAGAGGTGCTCTGCCCTGCCAGTAACCATCGGTGTTCTGCCATCGATCTCCAGTCACCATCGGTGTTCCGCCATCGATCGCTAGCTTCATCTGTGTTTCCTCATTTGATCTCCTACTACATTGGTGTTCCAACATCATCTCACAGTTCACCATCGGTGTTCCTATAAGCTAAACCTCACTTCATCCGTGAGTTCCGTAGCACCCTCACCACCTGAGCCGGTTCCACCCGGCATCCCTGGCAGTTCAGAAGTACACCCCTCATTCAGCATTCCACCAGCATCTCTAGCTTCCAGTCTGTCATCTGGTGGTTAGTTCCTACTCATACCATCTATACAGCGGATGGATGTTGGTTCTCTGGACTATTCCATTTCCAGGTCTTCCAAGACTTTACTGAGTTACACTACTCCCAACAGCATCCTACTATACCTATACTTAAGGAACTGTGTTTTCTCCTGTTGTGCTACAACTCCATAATACTGAGTACCACGGTCTTCCGTGAACTGTCAATGTGCAAAGTGAACTGGGTTCAATAAAACATTTTAACCTTTTACAAAGTTGTCTTGGTCACGCCTTCGGGGCATCTGTGCTAAAGGTTCACGTACACCTCAGCCCCTACAACTGAGGCTTCCCTGGTCAGCACCAGCCCTCAGTTGTGACAGTAAGCACTGAGCTAATGGATCTGGCCGGAGATCAGGTTCAAGTGACCAGGCCGATGCAAGAACTTGCAGCCCGCCTTGAACATCTGGAGGCTGCACAGGGTCAAGTTATTTGCTGTCTCCAAGATCTTTCCACCTGGCTGGATGGACTCCAAGTAACCCTCCGTGGGTCAGGGGCTTCCAGTGTTCTGACTACAGTACCTATTGAATGCTTTAGCCTTCCAGTTCAAGATAATGCATCTCCTCGCCAGTCAAAAATGTCTCTGGTTTCTGTTCCTACGAGTGATTTCCAAGCGTCAGTTACACCTGATACTCTTCTTCAGGTATCTGATTCAAGAGTACTCTCTGACATTCCTGTTGAGGGGATGATCTCCTCTGTTCATCATTCCCGGTCCTCCCTGTTCCCTGTCGCTTATAAATTTTAATATTTAAGGACTCTCAGTCAACTGTTGGATCAGTTACAAGACCTTCTCTCTAGCATTGTTCTGATTATTTCAAAGTGTCTCAGTGATACTCCTAATATCTTTGCTCCCATCTCCATGAAAGCCTTCCCACAGTCTGCTGAGAACAAAGATGCGACAGCTGCCAATCTCCCTATGTCTAAGTGATTCCCCCTTGCACCAAGTAAAGATAAGTTCCGGAGTAAGCCGCGGTCTAGACTTTCTGAAGAGGAATGCAGGCATCGCATGCAGTGTCAACTCTGTTTCTACTGTGGGGGTTCTGATCATTTTATTAAAGACTGTTCTCTCTGTAAGCCAAGGAAGTGTGTTAGATCTCCACATCACAGCATTCATAATTACAAACTTTCCTATGTGGAATCTTCAGCTCCTTCTGATCCGGTCAGGAACAATAAGAAGGTCGATCAAAGAGAAACCCAATTCTACAATTGGGGTCCTGTGACCAGGAGCCCCATTTCCAATTTTGGGAAACAAAAGAGATTAAATAAGACTTTCTTCACCAAAGGGAAGTCAAATTCTGCAGCCCAAGAAGGGGCGTTCTTTTCTGCAGCCCAAGAAGGGGCATTCGTGTCTCCAGCCCAAGGAGGGGGGTCCGTGTCTTCAGCCCAAGTAGGGGCGTCCATGTCTTCAGCCCCAGGATGGGGTTCCAGGTGTCCAACCCCAGGAGGGGGTTCCGAGTGTGCAGCCCAAGAAGGAGCATTCGTTTCTAAAGCCCAAGGAGGGGCGTTCGTTCCTGTAGCCCAAGGAGGGGTATCCGATGTTCAGGCTCTAGAAGTGGCATATGAGTCTTCTACCCAAAGAGGAATTTCTGATCTGTTAACCCCAGAAGGGGTGCTGGAATTATCAACCCTAAGAGAAGTGTCTGATTCGTCAACCCCAGGTGGGGTCTCTAGACTTTCATCGTCAAGGGAAGTATCCAGGCCCAAGATCCCAGGTGGAGTTCTTAGGGCCACAGATACAGATTCCTGTTTGCTGCCTTCTGAGAGTGTTACCATGTTGGCATCCAGCATGACCCAGGTCCGGGAAGGACTAACTGAAAACTTGGATTCCACTCATTCCGGTTCTAACCGGATTCGGACTCCTTCAGTTCCAGCTGATTCAACTGTCTCCAGACTCAACCCGATTCCATCCGTCTGTCTGAAGATTCCTTCGGTTCCAGCCGACTCCAATATCTCTGGACCTGATCCGGTTCCATCCGTAGGTCCAAAGACTCCTTCAGTTCCAGCTGATTCAACTGTCTCCAGACTCAATCCGGTACCATACGTCTGTCTGAAGATTCCTTCGGTTCCAGCCGATTCCAATATCCCTGGACCCAATCCGGTTCCATCCGTAGGTCCAAAGACTCCTTCAGTTCCAGCTGATTCAACTGTCTCCAGACTCAATCCGGTACCATACGTCTGTCTGAAGATTCCTTCGGTTCCAGCCAATTCAAATATCTCTGGACCCAATCTGGTTCCATCCGTAGGTCCAAAGTCTCCACCGGTCTCAGCCAGTTCAAGTTTGTCTGGACTCAATCTGGTCTCGTCCATAGGTCCGGCACAGTCTCCTCTGGTTCCAGCCAGTTCAAGTTCATCAGGATTCAATCCAGATCCTTCTGTTTGTTCAGGTAAAGAACTTATGTCAGCCTGTCCCAATAAAGGACTTCCATCTTCCAGTCTCAAGAATAGACTTCCGTCTGTCTCCGTGTCTATTCGCTCATCAAGTCCAGGGTCTCCTGCTACCAATCTAATTCAAGAGTCTAAGTCTTTGTCTACTGATCAGTCTGCCAAGTGGTCATCTGAAGTTTCTCCATCTGTTTTCTTCTAGGGAAATTTAATCCAATTTCGTGCTCTAGCACGTCAGTACCTTTCGGATATTGAGTCAAAATCAACTGATGGCATCACTCCATCTAATCCAATGAAGTATTTCCTTCAAGCTTTCAGGGGAAAACCATTGGAGTGGGCTACTCCTCTTATTGACTCCAACGATCTCATACTACCTGATCTCTCTGCTATCATTAAAGTCGTTCAACGGGAGTTTGCCCCAAAGACTGACTGTCCGAATTCGTCCATTGTAAACTCATCCGCAGCATCATTATCTGTGCAATATCAAGGTATCAAAGACTTCCAAGTTGCCGAAGAAAGAAATACAGCAAAACCCAATTCAAGAACAACGGTCTGCTGATTTAAGACTTGGTTATGTTTCCTTTGATTCTGCTTCTGGTTCGTCATGTAGTTCGAAATTCTGTGAAGTGCAGTCTGGCGCAGCACTTCTCTCCACTAATGTAAATGTTCCCATGCTCACTCTGGACTTGGACTCAGATTCCGAAGGTGAATTTGTTGATGACTCAAGCTACATTATGGGTGGAACTATTCTTCCTAGCCATGTCTTCTCACAGTTCACCATCGGTGATCCTATCAGCTAAACCTCACTTCATCTGTGAGTTCCGTAGCACCCTCACCACCTGGGCCGGTTCCACCCGGCATAACCTGGCAGTTCAAAAGTACACCCCTCATTCAGCATTCCACCAGCATCTCCAGCTTCCAGTCTGTCATCTGCTGGTCAGTTCCTACTCATACCATCTATACAGCGGATGGCTGTTGGTTCTCTGGACTATTCCATTTCCAGGTCTTCCAAGACTTTACTGAGTTACACTACTCCCAACAGCATCCTACTATACCTATACTTAAGGAACTGTGTTTTCTCCTGTTGTGCTACAACTCCATAATACTGAGTACCACTGTCTTCCGTGAACTTCTTACAAATGGTGATAGGATATCCGACACATATGTGGGTGAGCACCTGGGATCCAGTGATCATCAAGCAGTATGGTTTAGTATAAAGACAGGATCCAACTCCTGTCACACAAAAACATGCTTGGGATAGGCATATGAATATCCTTACAAAGAATTAAGGTTCAAAAAGGGTTGAGATTGCATAAAGGATAACAAAAGAAGGGGCAGACTAGATGGGCCAAGTGGTTCTTATCTGCCTTCAAATTCTATGTTTCTATGTTTCTATGAACTGTCAATTTGTAAAGTGAACTGTGTTCAATAAAACATTTTAAACTTTTGTCTTGGTCACGCCTTCAGGCATCTGTGCTAAAGGTTCACGTACACCTCAGCCCCTACAACTGAGGCTTCCCTGGTCAGCACCAGCCCTCAGTTGTGACACTGATATCAATGCCCTTAGAGACTCCATTTTGAACTTGAACTCCCTCAGAAAAAGGGGTTTAGTGATTTTAAGTTCGGAATGGGCCTGACCGTATCATCCGGTTTCGGTACCACGAAAAGGTTCGAATAGTAACCTTTGTTTTGCATATGCATACTGGTACAATAACTTTTGCCTCCACCAACTTCTGTATGACTTCTTGCAGGACAGTCCTGTCTATCTGAAAACTTGGTGAGGACGGAGATCTTGAAATTCCAGCCTGTACCCCTGGGACACAATATCTTGCACCCAGGGGTCCAGGCCGGAGGACACCCAGACATGACTGAAATGTCTGAGTCTCGCTCCCACCAGCCCCACCTCCGGGGCGTGCAGTCCACCGTCATGCTTTGGTGTACCTGAAGCAGGTTTCTGTTCCTGGGAACTTGAAGCCGCAGGTTTCTTGAACTTGGGCCGACCTCCCTGAAAGAAGGTGTTGGACGGCTTGGCCTTTCTGGGCTTGTTAGACTGAAAGGGATGTTATGTAACTGAAGAAAAGGGTTTCTTCAGAGCAGGTGTAGCTGAGGTAAGAAAGGGTGACTTACCAGCTGTAGCCGTGGAGATCCACGCGTCTAAAGCTTCCCCAAAGAGAGCCTGACCTGTGTAGGGTAGGGTCTCCACACTTCTCCTGGATTCTGCATCAGCAGACCACTGGTGCAACCACAGTCCTTGACGAGCTGATACTGACATGGAGGAAATCGCCGCAGCCATGGAACCCAGGTCTTTCATGGATTCTACCACAAATCCTGCCAAATCCTGAATGTTACGTAAAAAACAATTCAACATCACATTTCTCCATAGTATCCAAGTTCTCAGGTAACGTGCCTGACCACTTTACTATAGCTTTGGCAATCCAAGCACTGGCAATAGTGGGACGTAGGATTGCCCCAGAAGCCGTGTACATGGATTTGTGCGTATTATCAATTTTATGATCAGCCGGCTCCTTCAAGGCGGTAGATCCTGGAACAGGTAAAACCACCTTTTTTGAGAGTCTGGATACTGACGCGTCAACAATAGGCGGGTTTTCCCATTTTTTCCTATCCTCTACCGGGAAAGGAAATGCTACCAGAACCCTTTTATGTATCTGGAATTTTTTATCCGGGTTTTCCCAAGCCTTTTCAAAAATAGCATTTAATTCCTTTGATGCAGGGAAGGTTAGCGAGGCTTTCTTATTTTCAGTGAAGTAAGTCTCCTCAACCTGCTCGGGTGTTGTATCAGCAATATTCAACACATCCCTGATAGCCTCTATCATCAACTGCACCCCTTTTTGCAAGAGATGCAGCACCCCACAACACATCCCCGTCACCGCCTGCAGTATCAGAATCGGTATCATCCTGCATGACCTGAGCAAGAACACGTTTATGTGAATATACAGCGGGGAGCCCTGATCTAGCAGAACTGGGCCAGACTGCCATAGAGTTCTGTAAAGCCTGAGTTGCAGATTCATTTTGTGCAACCCTATTTGAAATCTGAGAAATCATAGATTTGATAGAGGATAACCACTCAGGCTCCCTTGCTGGAATCTGTGCTAAACCAGTGCAATCCTGATTACATGGAATGGGATCATCCTCAGAGGACATATCCTCTGCAGCATATGACACAGAGTCCCTGGACATTGCTTAATGGAGACCACGGATACTCCACACACACACAGGGGAGGGCAGACAGAGTTTCACCCCCAAGAATGGCAAGAGAGACACAAAGATTGGAGCCAACCCACACACAGCGCTTTTAATATAAAGGGAGACCCCCTATCAACGCTGACTGTGCACCTTAATAGGTTACACAGTCGTTTTGCAGCCTCCCCCCCTTCTACAATCCCCTGGTACCGTGATAGATAGCTGGAGTTGCTGTGGAGGGACTTGCTCTTCACTGACAGCGTTGTGCAGGCAGGAAAATGGCGCTGAAAGCTGCTGGGTCCACTCTGAGGAGAAGCTCCACCCCCAAAATGGCGCTGTCTTCCCGCTCTTCATAGGATTATACTGGCCTGAGGATTTGTGCTGGATGAGATCCGGGGACCCCGACCGGCTGTGTGACCAGTGTAGGATGTAGGCGCTGGCTCAGGGCGCCCCTCACGGCGCTGCACTATGTACCGCTGAGCCTCCGGAGCGCAGTTAATACTGCACTCCTACCCTTATGCAGCCATCTTCACACCGGCCCCCCGCTTGCTAGGGGGGTCGGTGACTCACTCGCCACAAATCTTCAGCTCTGTAAGGGGTTGGCGGCATGCTGCCGGGGTGAGTGATCCCCTGTGGCGGGGAACATTCGATCCCCTCAGGAGCTCAGTGTCCTGTCAGCAGAGTAAGTGGCTCAAACCCTGCAGGGCTGACACTACTCCCCCCCTTAGACCCACAAAGCAGGGAGGCTGTTGCCAGCAGCCTTCCTGTAAAATAATATACTCCGAGAAAAACTTTACTAGAGAAACTCTGTAGAGCTCCCCTAGCTGTGACCGGCACCTCCGGGAACATTTTCTAAACTGAGTCTGGTAGGAGAGGCATAGAGGGAGGAGCCAGCCCACACTCTCAAACTCTTAAAGTGCCAATGGCTCCTGGTGGACCCGTCTATACCCCATGGTACTAATGTGGACCCCAGCATCCTCTAGGACGTAAGAGAAAATAAAATTAGCCAGGCGGGGGGGCGTTATGGTTGTGCCTAGGGGCGCCCTCACCCCTAAATCAGACCCTGATTATATCCCTTTCCTGAGTAGTTTTCTGGGAGTGCTGCTAGTCCCACAGCGGGTGAGCGGGGCTGCCCTGTCGATCACCATCACATCCAAAACTTACAGTAGCACCATCCACTTAATACTCTATGTGGCTGTCATCTTCTAGCTGCTGACCCTGCTCCCCTACTTCCTCATCCTGCTGGACAAGCAAGAGCTGGTGCCGATCCTGAGGGGCGAGTGCTGGCGGCTCACCAACCTGGTGTATGCAGTGGTGCAGAGAGGGGAGGGAGCGGGTACAAATTGCCCGGGCTGCTGAAGGGGCCTGGGTGCGATCCACCCTGAAGTATACCTGTTGCCGACATCGGTGGCACCATCTTCCCGGTGATCTCAACGAGAAGATGGCTCCGCACATAGAAAGCAAAAGTCTTTGCTCTCTGGTGGCCAGCGTCATCTTTCCAAATATCACTGGGACCAACTTCCTGTTCAAGTAAGGTAGAAAGCGGGTGCCCTCCTCTGCGCTACCCGCCCCCTCTGCATTAAAATTGTGCCCCCCTGTGGAGTGGCCAGATTTTTCTCTTAAGATTTTTATATCAAAGGGCATCATCATGCCCCTTTTTAAGCCATGCTCCCTTCAACGGAGCCCAGCGTGGCTCTCCATGGCCCTGGGTGTTTGATGCCCTGGCCACAGCTCTGCACATTGCAGCCACTATCAACATGAGCATCAGGACGGAAGAATTGTGCTGCGTAGATGGGAACGTCAGCACCGGTGCCCCCAAGCCACGGCGGGATCTGCTGGCTATGTCACTGGCAACTTATCACTTGTCCACTTCTCCAGTCTTTAGAAGCCTTGACACATTTCCCACTACTTTAACTGTTGCAGTGTCTCTCCTTTTTATGCTTTCTTAATCATTCCCATGTTACACAGTAAAATTACTAGTATTGCCTAATTGCAAAACTAATATAAAAGCATGCCATTAAAAATGTATTAAAAACCTTGCTAATGTAAGTTCTTACTGGGGCGAGAGTTGCAGGACGACGTAAACACTAAAAAATTTATATCACCCATCTGGAGCTGGACAAATACTGTCATTTGAGAGACTCTCTCAGTTGAGCAACTTGAGTCACAGAAGTTCCGTGAAATGACAGAACATGGGGGGTCATTCCGAGTTGTTCGCTCGTTATTTTTTTCTCGCAACGGAGCGATTAGTCGCTAATGCGCATGCGCAATGTCCGCAGTGCGACTGCGCCAAGTAAATTTGCTATGCAGGTAGGTATTTTACTTACGGTTTTTTCTTCGTACTGGTGATCGTAATGTGATTGACAGGAAGTGGGTGTTTCTGGGCGGAAACTGGCCGTTTTATGGGTGTGTGCGAATAAACGCTACCGTTTCTGGGAAAAACGCCGGAGTGGCTGGAGAAACGGAGGAGTGTCTGGCCGAACGCTGGGTGTGTTTATGACGTCAAACCAGGAACGACAAGCACTGAACTGATCGCAGATGCCGAGTAAGTTTGAGGCTACTCAGAAACTGCTAAGAGGTGTGTAATCGCAATTTTGAGAATCTATCGTTCGCACTTTTACTATGCTAAGATTCACTCCCAGTAGGCGGCGGCTTAGCGTGTGCAAAGCTGCTAAAAGCAGCTTGCGAGCGAACAACTCGGAATGACCCCCATGATGAGTGCAAATGTTGAGGAACCAATTGTGTAAGTGCAAATGCTATATTATTCCTTCTTATAACCGTTCTGCTGTAGGTGGTGCAGTCCTAATTCTTCCTATTTGGACTTAACTCAATGACCAGGCTTAAAAGCTGGAAGACATACTGTATTGTCCTTGTCACAGGGATGACAAAATATAGATGATAATGCTTGTGTATATATATAAGGCTGATATGGACCAATTATTGTCCAGTTTCAGGAATAAATTCATATCATGAATGACAAATAACCCTGCATTGATTATATAGTAGGGATGATAATTATATAGTGCACAGATGGATTGTATAGTACATACAATGATTAAGTAGCAACAAATTACTACTATACACAGTAAGTAATAAAACAAATATATTATTGCTAAAACCCATTTGGATTCTGCTAATGACCATTTCTTTTTGGGAGTTTGGAGAAGATTACAAATTAATACCAGATGGCCACAATGCATAATGTAAAAATATGGGAAACCTATTTTACGCAGTGTTCTAAAAGTTTATTGAGGCTACACTTAGATACTTGTAAAACATCTCTCCATTCACTAAAATACGATTTTAAAGCAAAATTATAATGCAATGAGCATTTTCCATTAGGCATGGAAAATTAAAGTTGATAGTCTAAGCTACAACACACCTCTACCGACTCAATGACCCCTGCAGTCCAGGGATGTGCGGTAAATGGATCAGGAGGCACTGGCTAGTACCAGAGACAGATTTCTAAACAATTTATGAGCCAAAGGGTGCATGTACGCATTATACACCGGTGCAGCAGTTTATACATGTGGGCATTATACACAGGTGAAGCAGTATATACATGTCGGCATTATACACAGGTGAAGCAGTATATACATGTCGGCATTGTAGACAGGTGCAGCAGTATATACATGTGGGCATTATACACAGGTGCAGCAGTATATACATGTGGGCATTATACACAGGTGCAGCAGTATATACATGTGGGCATTATACACAGGTGCAGCAGTATATACATGTGGGCATTATACACAGGTGCAGCAGTATATACATGTGGGCATTATACACAGGTGCAGCAGTATATACATGTGGGCATTATACACAGGTGCAGCAGTATATACATGTGGGCATTATACACAGGTGCAGCAGTATATACATGTGGGTATTATACACAGGTGCAGCAGTATATACATGTGGACATTATACACAAGTGCAGCAGTATATACATGTGGGCATTATACACAGGTGCAGCAGTATATACATGTGGGCATTATACACAGGTGCAGCAGTATATACATGTGGGCATCATACACAGGTGCAGCAGTATATACATGTGGGCATTATACACAGGTGCATCAGTATGTACATGTGGGAATTATACACAGGTGCAGCAGTATATACATGTGGGCATTATACACAGGTGCAGCAGTATATACATGTGGGCATCATACACAGGTGCAGCAGTATATACATGTGGGCATTATACACAGGTGCATCAGTATGTACATGTGGGAATTATACACAGGTGCAGCAGTATATACATGTGGGCATTATACACAGGTGCAGCAGTATATACATGTGGGCATTATACACAGGTGCAGCAGTATATACACGTGGGCATTATACACAGGTGCAGGAATGTATACATGTGAGCATTATACGCAGGTGCAGCAGTATATACATGTGGGCATTATAGACAGGTGCAGCAGTATATACATGTGGGCGTTATACACAGGTGAAGCAGTATATACTGCTGGAAATTTGGCGAGTTTTGATCAGAGATGTGTGGAAAAGATAGTCAGGTGACGCACTGCCTCACCTGCCATAGAGATCTGACTACAAAAATCATTAGAATAATAAAAAGAAGATATTTATAATATATTCTTTGTATTTGTCATATACTTTATATAGTCAAACCTCTGGTTTAAACGTTAGTATGGCAGGAAAGGTTCTGCCTCACCCCATCGCAGTCTATGCAGTGCCACTGTTACAGGTGCTGTACACCAGAATGCTTGGGCACTTTTGCACTCCACCAACACAATACAATAATGAGCATGACTACAATGTGCTCACTATTGTATGACAGTTTTGCTGCATTACCCGGAAGCGTATATTATTATTTATTACTAGAGATCAGCGGGTTCGGTTTTAGTCGGTTTTACTCGGATTTACTCGGTTCTCAAAACGGCATCTTATTTGCTCACGAATGTCACATGTTTTGGACAGTCAATAAGAAAAATCTGGATAAAACCGAACTGGCGTTACATCCGAACCCACTAATCTCTATTTATTACCAGTTATTTATATAGTGCACACACATCCCGCAGCACTTCACAGAGAATATTTGCACATTCACATCAGTCCCTGCCCTAGTAGGGTTTATTATTTATATTCCCTACCACACGTACATGCACACACATATGCAGGAGCTAATTAACCTTCCAGTCTATTTTGGATTATGGGAGGAAACCAAAGTACCCGGAGGAAACCCACACAAGTATGGGGAGAATATACAAACTCCAACAGTTAGAGCCATGGTGGGAATCGAACTCACAACCTCAATGCTGTGAGGCAGTAATACTAACCATTACACCATCTGTATAGTGCTACTCATGTTACTCTACTGGAGGGCAGAGCTCTAGAATGGTTACTAGGCTTATTTATAATGACAGCTCAGTATTTAAAAGTGTAGGCACTTTTATAAGGATGTTAATACACAGGTTTTGACATGATGCTCTTTGCCAGCCTGTTACCTCCATACAAAGGGGCCTCCTATCAGTACTGCATGACCAGAGAAGTGGAGAAGTCCCTGCAGTTTAACAATGATTTACACTTGGCTTTCACTTTGACCATGCTTCAATCGGTGTTATGTTCCTTAGGGCAACTGTAGGAGAACGTATTTTTAGATAAACTGCTGCGGACATGGCTTCTGTCCAAAGTTCTTTGTCTAGGCCTGTATCCTTCAGCATTCATCTTCCTTTCTCCACAAGTGTATGGTTCACTTGTTCACTTACACAGGATTATAGGCAATGGTCACTTGATGCTCTATTCCATAGTTTCTTAGGAATTACTTCACCTCTCTGTACAGGTATTCTCCACCACTCTCAGGGTCTTCAACCTGTGACCAACTGGATTTTCTACAGGTCTTTTATAGCCTGCAATCTTCTTTGCTATTTCAGATTTCTCTATGATGAAGTACATGTGCATTATTTTTGTGAAGTAATTTATGACTGTCACAAAGCATCTATAGTCACTTAGTGACTTTACTTCCTCCCTGCCTGTAGCCAGACAGTGAATAGCTGTCAGTGTGCTGACTGGAGCGTTCCACAAATCAGAGTGTTGACAGCCATCCACTGTATGGAAGCATGTAGAGAGAAGGCGTGTAGCCGCAGCAGGGGCAAGTTATGAGTTTTTCAACAATTGGTTCCCGTGAATGGGTGTGTAGGGGCAACAGTGCAGTGCTTTGCCCAGGGCCTGTTAAGACAGCCCTGCCTGGGAGTGCTGTCTTGTAAATCTCCTTTCTCATCTTTCAGAATGATAAACAGCACTTTGGACCAAGTCCTTTTTCAGGCAATAGTGGTCTCCCAGGGTTTTTTTTTTTTTTTTTTAAAAGCTAATTACACTGATAGATAACCAAAGAGGCCTCTCTCCATCCTTTGGATGTGTGGCTTCATGGTTTTATATTGATGACACAGGATGCCTGCAATATGAATTATCTTTTGGTTTTCCATGATGTTTACAAAAGTTTATGTTCGCATACCTCCCAACATGACCCTCTCCAGGAGGGACACAATGCTCTGCTCCTGGACTTTTCTCTTAATCTATGATTGCCAGCACCTGTTTTGAACAGGTTAATGGATAAGAAAGGTGTTCCACCACAGGTGCCAGCAATCATAAATTAAGAGGGAAGCCCAGGAGCAGAACATTCTGTCCCTCCTGGAGAGGGTCATGTTGGGAGGTATGTGTTCGGCTTTCAAGCAGTACATGGCTTGGTGTATTACTTTCACCAGGGATTATTATCGGCTGGTCAGAAAATTCCAGAAAATCTCAAGGCACATTCTGCTTGGTTGACAAGTGCCATTTGGGCGGCACAGGATGGCGCATCACCTGGTTCATACTTCAACCAGATTTACAGTTTTCATGTGTTTGCATTCAGGGTGCCAGTTTTTGAAAAAGAATGTTTTGCACTGCTTCCATTGATCATACACACCAATAGATGTCCCCAATGTTACCCAGTGTCCCCAATGTTATGGCTAAGAAAAACGGTGTTTTCATACTTACGTTAAATCCTTTTCTTTTATTCTATTGAGGGACACTGAACTTTACACTCTTGTTTGATGTTTTGAAGGGACGTTGTTCCTTCCTCTTTCATGTTCATTTGTGGTGCCCAAGGATGGAAGTGTGATGAGCACAGATATGTATAGATGACACCTTACAGTAGAGATGGCAGCTCCAGTGGATTTTCCTTTATTCTGGCAAAGACTCCACTGGTTGTCCTTCTCAGACCCGTACACAGTTAAATGAATTATCTTGACAAGCTTGATTAGCAGAATAACCTGGCAAATTTATTAAAGGGGATAAGACAATGTAGATCCGGTATCAGTACCGACGCCGGGATACCGAAAGCCGGGATTCCAGCTGTGAGCACAGTGTGTCCCCTCATGGGCTCGCTGCGCTCTCCATACTTCAGGCCCGGTGGCGACCTTTGATCGCCAGAAGGTTATATTCCCCCTCAGGTGGTGGCGTGGACCACCACCTGAGTGGGTATTTCAGCCGGTGGTCAGGATTGCGACCACCGGTATTTCACCAGGTGTCGGGATTCCGGCGTCGGTATCCTGACAGCCGGCATCCCGACAGCCAGCAAATTGAATGCCTTCCATTGGTCCAGGTATAAGGAATACAGAAAATAACTATCAGCATACAAATGACAGGGGACGTCACACAGTAAAGAATAAGTAGCAAACAAATACAAAATAATTACTACTATGCAAATGACATACAATGTGACAAAGATGAGATAATATTACTATGCACTAGTTTCTTATCAATACTGTGATGACTAACCAATAAACTGTGTTTCTCCTGGCAATTTGATAAAATTCTTAACTTTAGTTGCCGTAGCACTTCTTTAGCAATTACTTAGTAGAAAATGCAATTCCTCAACTACTTCAACACGTAATACTCTGAATATATACAGTAACTTTCACAAAAACACTTAAAAGGAAATAGCTAAATATTTTATTATGCAACAGAACATAAATACCCCAGATTGGTCAGCCATTCAAATGTAGGAGAACACAGTTCTTTTGTTGGAGTACTCTCTTGCTGGGTGGTCACTGTCCTATTACATGCATGTATTCGTAAATCCATTAGGGAGTCCAAAATAAGGCAAAAGTTGGCATTTAATGCTGTTCATCCTGTACATACAGAAAAACAGTAGCTTCAGCTCTCTAGTAATTATATATCTCAGTCCTGAGTGCACTACCGTCTCCAGCACCTAGCGTTATATCTCTCTCTATAGGGCATATCCAATTATCCGCTGTGATTACTAAGACAATTTTCATTCAAATATTCTGCATTTTCCTGCTGTAGTAAACCTGCGTTAACCCATAGATTCCAAATAAAGTGCTTTTGTTTCTGTTTATGTTCTTTATAAGGCACTGCAGACACCCTGTGGTCAGAGCCAGCCTTAGGCATAGGCAAACTAGGCAAATGCCTAGGGGATTTGGTATACCTAGGGGCATAAGCAGCTTCTGCTGATTAAAATTATATGCAGCATGCCTATATTCTGTGTGTGACTGTGGCTGTATCTGCATACGAAATGCTACGTTACAGTGTATTCCTGGAAATCACTGTAACGTAGCATTTCGTATGCAGATACAGCCACAGACGCACACAGAATATAGGCATGCCACATATCATTTTAAACAGCAGAAGCTGCTTGTGCATTCTAGCCACATAGTAATGCAAATAAGAGGCATTTTCATAAAAAAAAGGCACCAAACGTTAGCAGAGCTGCCAGCTGACTCACGCCAGGCATCTCCTGCTGCATTGCGTATTGAGGCAAAATGTATGAGGACACATCTGTATCCAAGCAGAGGCAGAGGTCACAGTGTTAGTGGCTATGTGAGTGCTGTGTGCGGGTGGGTTGATTGTGCAGTAGTGTTTGGCATATGTGTATGGGGCATTGTGTGTGTGAATAAAGTTGCACTAGTGTGTGGCATAATTTGAATTGGGGGTACTATTGTGTGGCCCTGCCCCTTCCCAGCAAGAACACAGCCCTTTTTGGGCTGTCTGCCAAATGCAATAATATATAGGGGGTAGGAACACCAAAATGAGGACTGCTATGGGTGAGGGGTGATGGTGCTGGGAAAGGGGGGCAGAGGCGGAACTAGCGGCAGTGCTAGGGGGCACCAGCCAAAATCTTGCCTAGGGCATCATATTGGTTAGGGCCGGCTCTGCCTGTGGTGCCATATAATTAAAGGACAATAATAATAACTAGCTGATATTCCCGGTTTCAACTTGGCAAAGGTTTGCTGGGTAGAACATCTGACCCTTTTTATCCCCTTAGGAGTCGAATTTTGAAAAACTCCTGCTTAGTGGGTGGCTGCAAATAACTGTCACAGGGGTAGATGTAAGACCAGGCAATATGGGGGAGAAGTGGTATCAGCGCACATTATGTGTGCCGATATCGCTTCTCCCCCATGTAAGACAGAAGTAATTACCGGCAATGCAGGTCCCCATCATTATTGGCACTGCTATCTACATGATAGTGTGCCGATATACCCCGGGCAATGTATGAATGGTCAGTGGCTCTCGAGATCTCATGCACTGGAGCTGGCCGGGAGGGCCGACACAGAAGCATGCATGTGCAACTCACTGTGGTGTAAAGGCCCCTGGGAGAGGTAGTCACTCACAGCGCATGCAGTGAAGGAATGCTCTCCCTCATCAGCTGCAATGGATATAATACATTATATATGATATGTGTACCGGCTTCACTGCCATCTGGATGTGAAATGGGTCCACACAAATAACAAATGGAGAGTGCAGGATAATACATCTACCTCACAGTTTCCAGACCATCCAGCAGGTCACATGTTCCAGGTCGCCCAACAGGTGCACAAGGAGAGTTCACCAACATTTTCTCTGACGTCCTAGTGGATGCTGGGAACTCCGTAAGGACCATGGGGAATAGCGGCTCCGCAGGAGACTGGGCACAAAAGAAAAGCTTTAGGACTACCTGGTGTGCACTGGCTCCTCCCCCTATGACCCTCCTCCAAGCCTCAGTTAGATTTTTGTGCCCGGCCGAGAAGGGTGCACACTAGGGGCTCTCCTGAGCTTCTTAGTAAAAGTTTAGTTTTAGGTTTTTTATTTTCAGTGAGACCTGCTGGCAACAGGCTCACTGCATCGAGGGACTAAGGGGAGAAGAAGCGAACCTGCCTGCTTGCAGCCAGCTTGGGCTTCTTAGGCTACTGGACACCATTAGCTCCAGAGGGACCGAACACAGGCCCAGCCTCGGAGCTCGGTCCCAGAGCCGCGCCGCCGGCCCCCTTACAGAGCCAGAAGCAAGAAGAGGTCCGGAAAAATCGGCGGCAGAAGACATCAGTCTTCAACAAGGTAGCGCACAGCACTGCAGCTGTGCGCCATTGTTACTCAGGCACACTTCACACTTCGGTCACTGAGGGTGCAGGGCGCTAGGGGGGGGCGCCCTGAGCAGCAATGTAAACACCTTGGCTGGCATAAATACACCACATATAACCCCCAGGGCTATATGGATGTATTTTAACCCCTGCCAGAACTCACCAAAAAGCGGGAGAAAAGGCCGCCGAGAAGGGGGCGGAGCCTATCTCCTCAGCACACGGGCGCCATTTTCCATCACAGCTCCGCTGGAAGGACGTCTCCCTGACTCTCCCCTGCAGTCCTGCACTACAGAAAAGGGTAAAAAAGAGAGGGGGGCACTAATTTGGCGCAGTTTTAATACTAACAGCAGCTATAAAGGGAAAAGCACATTTTATAGTGGTATTCCTGTCTATATATAGCGCTCTGGTGTGTGCTGGCATACTCTCCCTCTGTCTCCCCAAAGGGCTAGTGGGGTCCTGTCCTCTATCAGAGCATTCCCTGTGTGTGTGCGGTGTGTCGGTACGATTGTGTCGACATGTTTGAGGAGGAAAATGAGATGGAGGCGGAGCAATTGCCTATTATAGAGTTGTCACCCCCTAGGGAGTCGACACCTGAGTGGATGAGCTTATGGAAGGAATTGCGTGACAGTGTCAGCTCTTTACGACAGACAGTTGACGACATGAGACAGCCGGCTACTCAGCTTGTGCCTGTCCAGGGGTCTCAAACGCCATCAGGGGCTTTAAAACGCCCGTTACCTCAAATGGCAGACACAGACACGGATACTGACTCCAGTGTCGATGATGAGGAGACAAACGTGACTTCCACTAGGGCCACACGTTACATGATTGAAGCAATGAAAAATGTATTGCATATCTCTGATAATACAAGTACCACTAAAAAGGGTATTATGTTTGGTGAGAAAAAACTGCCTGTAGTTTTTCCTGTATCCGAGGAATTAAATGAAGTGTGTGATGAGGCGTGGGTTTCCCCCGATAAAAAACTGATAATTCCTAAAAGGTTATTGGCATTGTACCCTTTCCCGCCAGAGGATAGGGCACGTTGGGAAACACCCCCTAGGGTGGATAAAGCACTCACACGCTTGTCTAAACAGGTAGCACTACCCTCTCCCGATACGGCCGCCCTAAAGGAACCTGCCGATAGAAAGCTGGAGAATATCCTAAAATGTATATACACTCACACGGGTGTTATACTGCGACCAGCAATCGCCTCAGCCTGGATGTGCAGTGCGGGCCTGGCGTGGTCGGATTCCCTGACTGAAAATATTGATACCCTAGATAGGGACAGTATATTACTGACTATAGAGCATTTGAAGGATGCATTTCTATATATGCGTGATGCACAGAGGGATATTTGCCGACTGGCATCAAGAGTTAGCGCGCTGTCCATTTCTGCAAGAAGAGGTTTATGGACGCGGCAGTGGTCAGGTGATGCGGATTCTAAAAGGCACATGGAAGTATTGCCTTGTAAGGGGGAGGAGTTATTTGGGGTAGGTCTATCAGACCTGGTAGCCACGGCAACTGCTGAAAAATCCACATTTTTACCCCAGGTAGCTTCTCAACCTAAGAAGACGCCGTATTATCAGGCGCAGTCCTTTCGGCCCCATAAGGGCAAGCGGGCAAAAGGCGCCTCATTTCTGCCCCGTGGCAGAGGGAGAGGAAAAAGGCTGCAACAAACAGCCAGTTCCCAGGAACAAAAGCCCTCTCCCACCTCCGCAAAGTCCTCAGTATGACGCTGGGGCTTTACAAGCGGACTCAGGCACGGTGGGGGCCCGTCTCAAGAAGTTCAGTGCGCAATGGGCCCACTCGCAAGTGGACCCCTGGATCCTTCAGGTGGTATCTCAGGGGTACAAATTGGAATTCGAGACGTCTCCCCCTCGCCGTTTTCTAAAGTCTGCTTTACCGACGTCTCCCTCAGACAGGGAGGCAGTATTGGAAGCCATTCACAAGCTGTATTCCCAGCAGGTGATAATCAAGGTACCCCTCCTACAACAGGGAAAGGGGTACTATTCCACACTATTTGTGGTACCGAAGCCGGACGGCTCGGTGAGACCAATTTTAAACCTAAAATCCTTGAACACTTACATACAAAGGTTCAAATTCAAGATGGAGTCACTCAGAGCAGTGATTGCAAACCTGGAAGAAGGGGACTATATGGTGTCTCTGGACATCAAAGATGCTTACCTACATGTCCCAATTTACCCTTCTCACCAAGGGTACCTCAGGTTTGTGGTACAGAACTGTCACTATCAGTTTCAGACGCTGCCGTTTGGATTGTCCACGGCACCCCGGGTCTTTACCAAGGTAATGGCCGAAATGATGATACTCCTTCGAAGGAAGGGAGTTTTAGTTATCCCTTACTTGGACGATCTCCTGATAAGGGCAAGATCCAGGGAACAGTTGGAAGTCGGGGTAGCACTATCTCAGATAGTGCTGCGCCAGCACGGTTGAATTCTCAATATTCCAAAATCGCAGCTGATCCCGACGACACGACTTCTATTCCTAGGGATGATCCTGGACACAGTCCAGAAAAAGGTGTTTCTCCCGAAGGAGAAAGCCAGGGAGTTATCCGAACTAGTCAGAAATCTCCTAAAACCAGGCCAAGTCTCAGTGCATCAATGCACAAGGGTCCTGGGAAAGATGGTGGCTTCTTACGAAGCAATCCCATTCGGCAGATTCCACGCAAGAACCTTCCAGTGGGATCTGCTAGACAAATGGTCCGGGTCGCATCTTCAGATGCATCAGCGGATAATCTTGTCACCAAGGACAAGGGTGTCTCTCCTGTGGTGGTTGCAGAGTGCTCATCTTCTAGAGGGCCGCAGATTCGGCATTCAGGACTGGGTCCTGGTGACCACGGATGCCAGCCTGAGAGGCTGGGGAGCAGTCACACAGGGAAGAAATGTCCAGGGCTTGTGGTCAAGCCTGGAGACATCACTTCACATAAATATCCTGGAGCTAAGGGCCATCTACAATGCTCTAAGCCTAGCAAGACCTCTGCTTCAAGGTCAGCCGGTGCTGATCTAGTCAGACAACATCACGGCAGTCGCCCACGTAAACAGACAGGGCGGCACAAGAAGCAGGAGGGCAATGGCAGAAGTTGCAAGGATTCTTCGCTGGGCGGAAAATCATGTGATAGCACTGTCAGCAGTGTTCATTCCGGGAGTGGACAACTGGGAAGCAGACTTCCTCAGCAGACACGACCTCCACCCGGGAGAGTGGGGACTTCACCCAGAAGTCTTCCACATGATTGTGAACCGTTGGGAAAAACCAAAGGTGGACATGATGGCGTCCCGCCTCAACAAAAAACTAGACAGGTATTGCGCCAGGTCAAGGGACCCTCAGGCAATAGCTGTGGACGCTCTGGTAACACCGTGGGTGTACCAGTCAGTGTATGTGTTCCCTCCTCTGCCTCTCATACCCAAGGTACTGAGAATCATAAGAAGGAGAGGAGTAAGGACTATACTCGTGGCTCCGGATTGGCCAAGAAGGACTTGGTACCCGGAACTTCAAGAGATGCTCACAGAGGACCCGTGGCCTCTACCTCTAAGAAGGGACCTGCTCCAGCAGGGACCCTGTCTGTTCCAAGACTTACCGTGGCTGCGTTTGACGGCATGGCGGTTGAACGCCGGATCCTGAAGGAAAAAGGCATTCCGGATGAAGTCATCCCTACCCTGATCAAAGCCAGGATGGATGTAACCGTACAGCATTATCACCATATTTGGCGTAAATATGTTGCGTGGTGCGAGGCCAGGAAGGCCCCTACAGAGGAATTTCAACTGGGTCGTTTCCTGCATTTCCTGCAAACAGGACTGTCTATGGGCCTAAAATTAGGGTCCATTAAGGTTCAAATTTCGGCCCTGTCGATTTACTTCCAGAAAGAACTGGCTTCAGTTCCTGAAGTTCAGACGTTTGTCAAGGGGGTACTGCATATACAGCCTCCTTTTGTGCCTCCAGTGGCACCTTGGGATCTCAATGTAGTTTTGGGGTTCCTAAAATCACATTGGTTTGAACCACTCACCACTGTGGACTTAAAATATCTCACATGGAAAGTGGTAATGCTGTTGGCCCTGGCTTCAGCCAGGCGTGTCTCAGAATTGGCGGCTTTATCCTATAAAAGCCCTTACCTAATTTTTCATACGGACAGGGCAGAATTGAGGACTCGTCCTCAATTTTTCCCTAAGGTGGTTTCAGCGTTTCACTTGAACCAGCCTATTGTGGTACCTGCGGCTACTAGGGACTTGGAGGACTCCAAGTTGCTGGACGTAGTCAGGGCCCTGAAAATATATGTTTCCAGGACGGCTGGAGTCAGAAAATCTGACTCGCTGTTTATCCTGTATGCACCCAACAAGCTGGGTGCTCCTGCTTCTAAGCAGACTATTGCTCGTTGGATTTGTAGTACAATTCAGCTTGCACATTCTGTGGCAGGCCTGCCACAGCCAAAATCTGTAAAAGCCCATTCCACAAGGAAGGTGGGCTCATCTTGGGTGGCTGCCCGAGGGGTCTCGGCTTTACAACTTTGCCGAGCAGCTACTTGGTCAGGGGCAAACACGTTTGCTAAATTCTACAAATTTGATACCCTGGCTGAGGAGGACCTGGAGTTCTCTCATTCGGTGCTGCAGAGTCATCCGCACTCTCCCGCCCGTTTGGGAGCTTTGGTATAATCCCCATGGTCCTTACGGAGTTCCCAGCATCCACTAGGACGTCAGAGAAAATAAGAATTTACTTACCGATAATTCTATTTCTCGTAGTCCGTAGTGGATGCTGGGCGCCCATCCCAAGTGCGGATTGTCTGCAATACTTGTACATAGGCCCTCATTCCGAGTCGTTCGCTCGGTATTTTTCATCGCATCGCAGTGAAATTCCGCTTAGTGCGCATGCGCAATATTCGCACTGCGACTGCGCCAAGTATCTTTGCTATGAAGAAAGTATTTTTACTCACGGCTTTTTCGTCGCTCCGGCGATCGTAATGTGATTGACAGGAAATGGGTGTTACTGGGCGGAAACAGGCCGTTTTATGGGAGTGTGGCTGAAAACGCTACCGTTTCCGGAAAAAACGCAGGAGTGGCCGGAGAAACGGGGGAGTGGTTGGGCGAACGCTGGGTGTGTTTGTGACGTCAAACCAGGAACGACAAGCACTGAACTGATCGCACAGGCAGAGTAAGTCTGGAGCTACTCTAAAACTGCTAAGTAGTTTGTGAGCGCAATATTGCGAATACATCGGTCGCAATTTTAAGATGCTAAGATACACTCCCAGTAGGCGGCGGCTTAGCGTGTGTAACTCTGCTAAATTCGCCTTGCGACCGATCAACTCGGAATGAGGGCCATAGTTATTGTTACAAAAATCGGGTTATTATTGTTGTGAGCCATCTTTTCAGAGGCTCCTCTGTTATCATGCTGTTAACTGGGTTCAGATCACAGGTTGTACGGTGTGATTGGTGTGGCTGGTATGAGTCTTACCCGGGATTCAAAATCCTTCCTTATTGTGTACGCTCGTCCGGGCACAGTATCCTAACTGAGGCTTGGAGGAGGGTCATAGGGGGAGGAGCCAGTGCACACCAGGTAGTCCTAAAGCTTTACTTTTGTGCCCAGTCTCCTGCGGAGCCGCTATTCCCCATGGTCCTTACGGAGTTCCCAGCATCCACTACGGACTACGAGAAATAGAATTATCGGTAAGTAAATTCTTATTTTCCAGAGCACAATGGTGATGCACTGTAAATGGCAGGTGGACGTTTTGCCACATAACTCCGGAATGAAGCCAATTGTATTGCCATCAACAATAATGTCATCATTTATTTTCAATTAACCACTTGCTGACATGGTTGCATCAGACTGGGCTTTCCCTGACATGGTCGCATCTGATGTATCTGATGTAGCTGCAGGATGAGAATTTGGTTCCGTCCCCTCTGTGCCTGCCGTTCTGCTGATCACTGTTGATCGGGCAGCCCGACAGCACCCCCACCCGGCGGCTGCAGACATTAGCAGCTGCTGGGGAATGATAAAATGCAGCCCCTTGCCTTCCCTCAGAGGCTACAGGGAGCAGCTAGCGCCAAAATGTGAAGTCACGATGGTCGCGATGTTCTGACCATCAATGTCTGTACCGATGCAAAAAAAATATATATTTTTTTCCTTTTTAGAAAGTCATATTGGGTATATTTTAAATATGTATTCTTAACCTAATTCAGAAAAAAAAATTACAATTTCTGAGAGGTTTTGGAAAAAATATTATCCAGTTAAGTGGTTAATAAGCACCAGCTTGATCTCTAACTAATTACTAAATATTTGCCTCAAATGAAAAGCTGTATTTTCTGAAATGTTATAGACTCTCCATTGGATGCTAAAATTAATCTGTGTGTATGCTATTATCTTTACTATAATATTTGCCAGGGCACTAAACCCTGATCTACACTCAACAATGTTTTGTTAAAAACCTGAAACAGTTGTAAATGTGCAATACTGACACTAGATGGCACAATTGCACTGCTTTTGAATGAGCAGTTTCTGCAGAGAATTTGAAATTTTTTATATACTGTATGTATTTGAACCATGAAATCCATCTAAAAAAAATAAATCTGTTCACCTTTTGTAATCATATTAACACTGTAGGCTATCTGTTACATATATGCCTTCTATTCCAAAACCAGCTCGGATACCAATGCTATCTAGAAAAAGTGGGAGATGGAGAAAACCTTTAAATAACATAAATGAAACCTATTCATTCATTTCAGCACCATTGCAAATAATACAAAGTCATAAACAGGAGGGTCTCAGGAATGCTGCAGGACAGAACAATGGGCCTAATTCAGACCTGATCGCTCGCTAGGGTATTTTTTGCACTGCTGCGAACAGATAGTCGCTGCCCATAGGGGTGTGTATTTTCACTTTGCAAGTGTGCGAACGCCTGTGTAGCAGAGCGGTACAAACATAAGTGCAGTCTCTGAGTAGCCCAGGACTTGCTCAGCCGCTGAGAACACTTAAGCCTGTGAATTGACGTCTGGAACCCTACCTGCAAATGCATGGAAACGCCTGCGTTTTTCAAACCACTCCCAGAAAACGGTCAGTTACCACCCACAAACGCCTTCTTCCTGTCAATCTCCTTGCAATCGCCCGTGCGAGTGGATCCTTCACACAAATCCATCGCAGAGCGGCGATCCGCTTTGTACCTGTGCGACGCACCTGCGCATTGCGATGCATACGCATGCGCAGTTCTGACCTGATCGCAGAGCTGCAAAAAATAAGATTTTACTTACCGATAAATCTATTTCTCGGAGTCCGTAGTGGATGCTGGGGTTCCTGAAAGGACCATGGGGAATAGCGGCTCCGCAGGAGACAGGGCACAAAAAGTAAAGCTTTTTCCGATCAGGTGGTGTGCACTGGCTCCTCCCCCTATGACCCTCCTCCAGACTCCAGTTAGGTACTGTGCCCGGACGAGCGTACACAATAAGGGAGGATTTTGAATCCCGGGTAAGACTCATACCAGCCACACCAATCACACCGTACAACTTGTGATCTAAACCCAGTTAACAGTATGATAACAGCGGAGCCTCTGAAAGATGGCTTCCTACAACAATAACCCGAATAAGTTAACAATAACTATGTACAATTTATGCAGATAATCCGCACTTGGGATGGGCGCCCAGCATCCACTACGGACTCCGAGAAATAGATTTATCGGTAAGTAAAATCTTATTTTCTCTATCGTCCTAGTGGATGCTGGGGTTCCTGAAAGGACCATGGGGATTATACCAAAGCTCCCAAACGGGCGGGAGAGTGCGGATGACTCTGCAGCACCGAATGAGAGAACTCCAGGTCCTCCTTAGCCAGAGTATCAAATTTGTAAAATTTTACAAACGTGTTCTCCCCTGACCACGTAGCTGCTCGGCAAAGTTGTAATGCCGAGACCCCTCGGGCAGCCGCCCAAGATGAGCCCACCTTCCTTGTGGAGTGGGCCTTTACAGATTTAGGCTGTGGCAGGCCTGCCACAGAATGTGCCAGTTGGATTGTGCTACAGATCCAACGAGCAATCGTCTGCTTAGACGCAGGAGCACCCATCTTGTTGGGTGCATACAATATAAACAACGAGTCAGATTTTCTGACTCCAGCTGTTCTTGCAATATATATTTTTAATGCTCTGACAACGTCCAGTAACTTGGAGTCCTCCAAGTCACTTGTAGCCGCAGGCACTACAATAGGCTGGTTCAGATGAAATGCTGACACCACCTTAGGGAGAAAATGCGGACGAGTCCGCAGTTCTGCCCTGTCCGAATGGAAAATCAGATATGGGCTTTTGTAAGATAAAGCTGCCAATTCTGACACTCTCCTGGCAGAAGCCAGGGCTAGAAGCATGGTCACTTTCCAAGTGAGATATTTCAAATCCACCTTATTTAGTGGTTCAAACCAATGAGATTTTAGAAAATCCAAAACTACATTGAGATCCCACGGTGCCACTGGAGGCACCACAGGAGGCTGTATATGCAGCACTCCCTTCACAAAGGTCTGGACTTCAGGGACTGAAGCCAATTCTTTTTGAAAGAAAATCGACAGGGCCGAAATTTGAACCTTAATAGATCCCAATTTGAGACCCATAGACAATCCTGATTGCAGGAAATGTAGGAATCGACCCAGTTGAAATTCCTCCGTCGGAGCACTCCGATCTTCGCACCACGCAACATATTTTCGCCAAATTCGGTGATAATGTTGCACGGTTACTTCTTTCCTTGCTTTAATCAAAGTAGGAATGACTTCTTCCGGCATGCCTTTTTCCATTAGGATCCGGCGTTCAACCGCCATGCCGTCAAACGCAGCCGCGGTAAGTCTTGAAACAGACAGGGACCCTGCTGAAGCAAGTCCCTCCTTAGAGGTAGAGGCCACGGATCTTCCGTGATCATCTCTTGAAGTTCCGGGTACCAAGTCCTTCTTGGCCAATCCGGAACCACTAGTATCGTTCTTACGCCTCTTTGCCGTATAATTCTCAATACTTTTGGTATGAGAGGCAGAGGAGGAAACACATACACCGACTGGTACACCCAAGGCGTTACCAGCGCGTCCACAGCTATTGCCTGCGGATCTCTTGACCTGGCGCAATACCTGTCCAGTTTTTTGTTGAGGCGAGACGCCATCATGTCCACCATTGGTCTTTCCCAACGGGTTACCAGCATGTGGAAGACTTCTGGATGAAGTCCCCACTCTCCCGGGTGAAGATCGTGTCTGCTGAGGAAGTCTGCTTCCCAGTTGTCCACTCCCGGGATGAACACTGCTGATAGCGCTATCACATGATTCTCTGCCCAGCGAAGAATCCTTGCAGCTTCTGCCATTGCACTCCTGCTTCTTGTGCCGCCCTGTCTGTTCACATGGGCGACTGCCGTGAGGTTGTCCGACTGGATCAACACCGGTTTTCCCTGAAGCAGAGGTTCTGCCTGGCTTAGAGCATTGTATATTGCTCTTAGTTCCAGAATGTTTATGTGAAGAGACGTTTCCAGGCTCGTCCATACTCCCTGGAAGTTTCTTCCTTGTGTGACTGCTCCCCAGCCTCTCAGGCTGGCGTCCGTGGTCACCAGGATCCAATCCTGTATGCCGAATCTGCGGCCCTCCAATAGATGAGGACTCTGCAACCACCACAGAAGAGACACCCTTGTCCTTGGAGACAGGGTTATCCGTAGGTGCATCTGAAGATGCGACCCTGACCATTTGTCCAACAGATCCCTTTGGAAAATTCTTGCGTGGAATCTGCCGAATGGAATTGCTTCGTAAGAAGCCACCATCTTTCCCAGGACTCTTGTGCATTGATGTACAGACACCTTTCCTGGTTTTAGGAGGTTCCTGACAAGCTCGGATAACTCCTTGGCTTTTTCCTCCGGGAGAAAAACCTTTTTCTGAACCGTGTCCAGAATCATCCCTAGGAACAGCAGACGAGTTGTCGGCATTAACTGGGATTTTGGAATATTCAGAATCCACCCGTGCTGTTTTAGCACTTCTTGAGACAGTGCTAATCCCATCTCTAGCTGTTCTCTGGACCTCGCCCTTATTAGGAGATCGTCCAAGTATGGGATAATTAATACGCCTTTTCTTCGAAGAAGAATCATCATCTCGGCCATTACCTTTGTAAAGATCCGAGGTGCCGTGGACAATCCGAACGGCAGCGTCTGAAACTGATAGTGACAGTTTTGTACAACGAACCTGAGGTACCCCTGGTGTGAGGGGTAAATTGGAACGTGGAGATACGCATCCTTGATGTCCAAGGATACCATAAAGTCCCCCTCTTCCAGGTTCGCTATCACTGCTCTGAGTGACTCCATTTTGAACTTGAACTTCTTTATGTACAGGTTCAAGGACTTCAGATTTAGAATAGGCCTTACCGAGCCATCCGGCTTCGGTACCACAAAAAGAGTGGAATAATACCCCTTCCCTTGTTGTAGAAGAGGTACCTTGACTATCACCTGCTGAGAGTACAGCTTGTGAATGGCTTCCAAAACCGTCTCCCTTTCGGAGGGGGACGTTGGTAAAGCAGACTTCAGGAAACGGCGAGGTGGATCCGTCTCTAATTCCAACCTGTACCCTTGAGATATTATCTGCAGGATCCAGGGATCTACCTGCGAGTGAGCCCACTGCGCGCTGTAATTTTTGAGACGACCGCCCACCATCCCCGAGTCCGCTTGAGGAGCCCCAGCGTCATGCTGAGGCTTTTGTAGAAGCCGGGGAGGGCTTCTGTTCCTGGGAAGGAGCTGCGTGTTGCTGTCTCTTCCCTCGACCTTTGCCTCGTGGCAGATATGAATAGCCCTTTGCTCTCTTATTTTTAAAGGAACGAAAGGGCTGCGGTTGAAAAGTCGGTGCCTTTTTCTGTGGGGGAGTGACTTGAGGTAGAAAGGTGGATTTCCCGGCTGTAGCCGTGGCCACCAAATCTGATAGACCGACTCCAAATAACTCCTCCCCTTTATACGGCAAAACTTCCATATGCCGTTTTGAATCCGCATCACCTGACCACTGTCGCGTCCATAAAGCTCTTCTGGCCGAAATGGACATAGCACTTACCCGTGATGCCAGTGTGCAGATATCCCTCTGTGCATCACGCATATAAAGAAATGCATCCTTTATTTGTTCTAACGACAGTAAAATATTGTCCCTGTCCAGGGTATCAATATTTTCAAATTATAAAAATGACCACAAAGAAGACCAAAAAAAACCCTGGTTGGAAGCACTCTTGTCTGAGGTAATGAGACAAAGATTTTTAAGAAAAAAAGGAGATACTAATGAGAAATTATTATAAATATTAAGATTTCAAATTTTATTGGTATGCCTTAAAAATAATTTATATATCCTTCTTGTGAGTGAACTAGTAATTATGTGATCTACTTGCAAAAATATGAAAAAAAAAATATTTATGGTCTAATCTAATTGACCTCAGTCAAAGACAGTTGATTCTATTTGAGTCCGTCAGTGTGGTAGTTCCCTACTCATAAATATAATAAATAATAAATCAAATTTTAGATAGTGTGACCATCATCTTTGTCATATATGTGCCCATATACAGATTCTCAGGGCAGTAGTTTTGAATCATAGGTCACTGGAGGGATTGTTTTTGAGTTGGGTCAATTGTGTATCAGCGTGTGGCCCAGTTAACGTGGAGAAAGTATCTATGTAGTGGTTTCTTTCAAGACATGAGAGGTCAAGGCATGTCATCAATGGGACAGAGATAATGGTACCACCTGTATGAAGAGACAAGGAGTTAGGGTTTATGTTGAATCGCCTACGTAAATGATGAAAGAATGCAAGGCCCCCGTGTCATAACCAAATTGCCCCGTGTGTTCTATCCCAGTTATTTATAGGTTAATCACCCAAAAAGAGAAAAATATAATTATTTAAACTACCTTCAGAAAGGATCATAGAGGTTTTTATATAAAGATACGAGGTGCGTAGGCTTTCTATTCCAGCAATCTGTCAGGCAATCCGCCTGCTGGATTTAAGAAAGGAGATGTTGAGGTAAAGACACTCAGGCAGTTGTCTAATTGATAAATAGCTTATTCTAAATAGTTGAATAGTGGATCTCCAAAAGTTAATTTACCTTAATTATCCACAGCCGAGTATTCCTAAGTCTCAAAAGCAAATCCTTTCTATGAAGAACCCTGGACGTATCACTCCTGATCTCCTTGTCGTGATGTCTTTCACATATGTCCCATGGTTTTAAACAAGAGTCCTGACAGAGATATGGGGCACGGTTGCCTCAATTATTTGATCAATGACTAATCAAATGGTTGATTCAGCAGCAAACTGATAAATTGCTGAAGTACAAAGAGTTGTTATTTACTACCATGTCCAAACGAAAAAATGGAGGCACCAATCCCTCAATTCCTTTCAAAAGTTATCAGATGATCTCAAATACATGACAAAGGTATGCAGCATACAGAGTTTTGGTTCTTTTTTTGACCAATACCAAATGGTTCAATATCAGAGGTATGAGGCACCAATACCTCAGTATATACATAAATGTCAAAAATTGAGAAATTAATTTAATTACTTAGCAGAGGTCATTAACCCAAAAACTTCTAGTCTTACCAGCAGCTACTGGTGTATCTCGCTAATTTATGATCATAATATACTAAGCACATAGAGGTATGAAGAGTGGCCAAGATATAAGCAGACTCCCTTCTGCTGTTCTCCCGTCTTGCCAACAGGTATAGGACGAGGAATGAGAGAGGGTGGGTGCGTCCAAATTGGCCAGAAAGAAGAGGAAGAGGAGGTATCAAGCAAGAGGACTCAGGCGGGTATTCCCTGATGCCTTATAACAGGTAGTGCAGAGATTTAAACCTGCACATTTGTCTCTGGTGCGGTACACTCCAGAAAGGTCAATTGAGATTATAATTACTATAATAACTGGTCAATATCATCCAAATTACATGATAATATGCTTATTCTCACTTTACCCTAAACTCCTCCCATAAATACCCCAACACATGAAGGATTATTGAGAATTGAACAAAACTGAAAAAAATGAAAAAGTAAATAAAGATAAAAATATAAATATGAATGAATGGATGACTATCTTCACAGTGCCTGACAAAACCCGTTTGTCATATAAAAATCAGCTGTTCTCTCTAATACAATGTAGCTGCTGCTGCCAGTGTGGGTGACCACTGTTCTCATTTATTAATTATGACAATGGGTAGCTCCCATAGGCTCATGAGCATGTCATAATGAGCTGTTTTCTCTGATACAATTTTGTTGCTGCTGTCAGTGTTTGTAGCTGATATTGATACTTTGTCAGAAATGTTGTATCAAATGGATATGATACATCTATCAAAATCCCTCCAGTGACCTATGATTCAAAACTACTGCCCTGAGAATCTGTATATGGGCACATATATGACAAAGATGATGGTCACACTATCTAAAATTTGATTTATTATCTATTATATTTATGAGTAGGGAACTACCACACTGACGGACTCAAATAGAATCAGCTGTCTTTGACTGAGGTCAATTAGATTAGACCATAAATATTTTTTTTTTCATATTTTTGCAAGTAGATCACATAATTACTAGTTCACTCACAAGAAGGATATATAAATTATTTTTAAGGCATACCAATAAAATTTGAAATCTTAATATTTATAATAATTTCTCATTAGTATCTCCTTTTTTTCTTAAAAATCTTTGTCTCATTACCTCAGACAAGAGTGCTTCCAACCAGGGTTTTTTTTGGTCTTCTTTGTGGTCATTTTTATAATTTGTATCTCTATACCCTTGGGAGCACCACTGACCGTCAGAATTCATTGTAACCATTATACCAATAGGCTAGAGGTATACAAATGATTAACAAAAGGGAAAGCAATATCCCAATAGTGTCAGTTTTTCTGAGGTAATTATAATCTGCTAAATAATTATTTTTCCTGTGCGGCCTATATCCCCAGTCCCTTTTCCCCTTTGTTCTTATCAATATTTTCAATCAGGGACTCTGACCAAACTACCCCAGCACTGCCCATCCAGGCAGTCGCTACAGCTGGTCGTAGTATAACACCTGCATGTGTGTATATACTTTTTTGGATATTTTCCATCCTCCTATCTGATGGATCTTTAAGTGCGGCCGTCTCAGGAGAGGGTAACGCCACTTGTTTAGATAAGCGTGTTAGCGCCTTGTCCACCCTAGGAGGTGTTTCCCAGCGCTCCCTAACCTCTGGCGGGAAAGGGTATAATGCCAATAATTTCTTTGAAATTATCAGTTTTTTATCAGGGGCAACCCACGCTTCATTACACACGTCATTTAATTCTTCTGATTCAGGAAAAACTATAGGTAGTTTTTTCATACCCCACATAATACCCTGTTTAGTGGTACCTGTAGTATCAGCTAAATGTAACGCCTCCTTCATTGCCAAAATCATATAACGTGTGGCCCTACTGGAAAATACGGTTGATTCGTCACCGTCACCACTGGAGTCATCGCCTGTGTCTGGGTCTGTGTCGACCGACTGAGGCAAAGGGCGTTTCACAGCCCCTGACGGTGTTTGAGTCGCCTGGACAGGCACTAATTGATTGTCCGGCCGCCTCATGTCGTCAAACGACTGCTTTAGCGTGTTGACACTATCCCGTAGTTCCATAAATAAAGGCATCCATTCCGGTGTCGACTCCCTAGGGGGTGACATCCTCATATTTGGCAATTGCTCCGCCTCCACACCAATATCGTCCTCATACATGTCGACACACACGTACCGACACACAGGGAATGCTCCTAACGAAGACAGGACCCACTAGCCCTTTGGGGAGACAGAGGGAGAGTTTGCCAGCACACACCAAAAGCGCTATATATATATATCAGGGATAGCCTTATAATAAGTGCTCCCTTATAGCTGCTTTGTTATATCAAATTATCGCCATAAATGTGCCCCCCCCTCTCTGTTTTACCCTGTTTCTGTAGTGCAGTGCAGGGGAGAGACTTGGGAGCCGTCCTGACCAGCGGAACTGTGAGAGGAAATGGCGCCGTGTGCTGAGGAGATAGGCCCCGCCCCTTTTCTGGCGGGCTCGTCTCCCGCTATTTAGAGAAATCAGGCAGGGGTTAAATATCTCCATATAGCCTCTAGGGCTATATGTGAGGTATTTTTAGCCTTTATAGGTAATCATTTTGCCTCCCAGGGCGCCCCCCTCCCAGCGCCCTGCACCCTCAGTGACTGCCGTGTGAAGTGTGCTGAGAGGAAAATGGCGCACAGCTGCAGTGCTGTGCGCTACCTTTTGAAGACTGCAGGAGTCTTCAGCCGCCGATTCTGGACCTCTTCTGTCTTCAGCATCTGCAAGGGGGCCGGCGGCGTGGCTCCGGTGACCATCCAGGCTGTACCCGTGATCGTCCCTCTGGAGCTTGATGTCCAGTAGCCAAGAAGCCAATCCATCCTGCACGCAGGTGAGTTGACTCCTTCTCCCCTCAGTCCCTCGCTGCAGTGATCCTGTTGCCAGCAGGAATCACTGTAAAATAAAAAACCTAGCTAAACTTTTTCTAAGCAGCTCTTTAGGAGAGCCACCTAGATTGCACCCTTCTCGGCCGGGCACAAAAATCTAACTGGAGTCTGGAGGAGGGTCATAGGGGGAGGAGCCAGTGCACACCACCTGATCGGAAAAAGCTTTACTTTTTGTGCCCTGTCTCCTGCGGAGCCGCTATTCCCCATGGTCCTTTCAGGAACCCCAGCATCCACTAGGACGATAGAGAAAAGCGAGCTATCAGGTCAGAATTACCCCAATGTTATAGAGCAGTTTTCTCTATTCCAGTCCTTTGTTTACCCTTTTTTTTGTTTACCCTTTTACACCTAGCTTTTGACCCGGGCTATTGCCAGGTTAATTTGGGTTGCAGCACAGTGTAAAAGGGTTTACCGGGGTCCAGTGATCCTGGAATCCAACTCGGCTAGCTTGCAGGGTTGGTCCGGGAAAGGACCCGGATTGCGGTGCAGTGTAAACGGGTAAGCAGGGTCGATGAGACTCGGGACCCGTTTACAGCATAGGAAAGCTGGCACTAAGGGATGATCTCATCTCTTAACATCCACACTGCACACGTAATCACTGTCCTGGTGCCAGTCTGATCAGGGTCTCAGCTGGGTCGCATCTGACTTGGAGCCGGCTACAAAATCCCAGGTGCGACCCAGCAATTCAGTGGAAAAGCGGTTTTACATTGCATGTTTTGCAGTTTATCTGGGTGGAGCCCAGGTGTGTCAATTGACTAACACAATAGATACACAGATTATACTAATTATTAAGTTTTTCTAATTCGCAAGCAAACTTTGAAAAAATGCACTACGTAAAACGAGGGCTGGACCTGAGTAGGTCTGTTACAGAGGGCCACATCTGGCCAGTTGGATGACTGTCTTTATTATTATATATTATGTATAATATATAATGTAGAATTGTATTGCAACAGAGAGCGCTGTGTGATGTGGGTATGTTAACAGTGGCACCTGTAAAGGAAAAAGGTTAATGTTTACAGCCGTTTTTGGGCTAAATTAGGGGATGAACAGTCCACTTTACTTAGATGTTTCCCAGCTTCACCTAGATGTTCCCGTCCTACCTGTCCCTATCTTACCAGCAGCGCTTCCAATAATGGTATTCTGTTAGCCGCGGCTGGCCGTCTCTGCACCGCTGCGTCCAGCGGGTTGTTGTTGATGACGTCACCCGGGAATTGCCAAAAGCGGCTTGTGGAGCTGCTGGTAAAGCGGCTGATGATACGGACAATCTGATGTGGCGTGGCTGGTCACCTTTAATCCTGATCCAACGCGTTTCATGTGACATGCACACTTTTTCTAGGATGAATAGTTTCATTTTTTTTAAATGAAGTATTTTATATCTTTATTTTAAAATACCGGAACTTCCGGCCGGAAGTGACGATTCTTGCGGGAACCGCATGTCCATTGCATTAAAATTCACCGCTGCTCAGTGAGTGATAGGAGCAATTGCTGATACTAGTCAAACGGGTATGGTTCATAGGGTCGACCACACTTAGGTCGACAGTGTCTAGGTTGATCACTGTTGGTCAACAGTAACTAAGTCGACACCCAAAATCGGTCGATATGAGCATTAGGTCGACATGGCCATGGTCGACATGACAAAAGGTTGACATGAGGTTTTTAAAAAAAATTGGTGCAGTTTTCTTCGTAGAGTGACCGGGAACCCCAATTAGTGCACAGTGTCCCTTTGCATGGTTCACTTTGCTCGCCATGCTTCGGGCAAGGTGCCTCGCTTCGCTTGGCACAGATTACGGTTCCCAATTGTAGTCTACGTGGATCATAAAGTATGAAAAACTTAAAAAAATAAAGAAAATTTGAAAAACTCATGTTGACCTTTTGTCATGTCGACCTAGAACATGTCAACCTAGTGACCATGTCAACCTAGAAACCCTGTCGACTTAATGCATGTCAACTAAAGACTGTCGACCTAAGTATGGTCAACCTAGAGACCGGATACCTAGTCAAACACACGTTAAAGTATCACATTCTGCTATAATCAAACTCTTATCACAAATAGTTTATGTGTCCTTAAGCTTTTACAAAGTTACTTGTGCATGTTATTAGTGGAAGACTGGAAGTAATATCTTTTATATACTGATACATTTTTATTATTATTATCCTTTATATGGCGCCACAAGGGTTCCACAGCACCCAATTACAGAGTACTTAAATAATCAAACAGGAAAACAGCAACTTACAGTTGATGACAGTATAGGACAAGTACAGGGTAAATAAACATAGTTACATCAGCAGATGACACTGGAATAAGTATCAGGTGGCAGAAGACTGCTGGATGTGGTACAGTTGAAGATTATTAAAGTAAGACAAAGGGTAAGCACATGAGAGAAGAGGGCCCTGCTCGTAAGAGCTTACAATCTAAAGGGGAGGGGTAGACAGACAGGGGGTGACACAGATGGGGTACATAGAGAGCGTGGAACAGAGGGTTAGGATGAGATTTGGCTGGCTTCTTGTGTTATGCAGGCAGACCCTCCAACATTTACAGAATGATCTGATCTGGGACTTCCCCCTCTATGTATGATTGCAGCTACTTGTGCTGGTCTAGTTCAGTGGTTGCCAAACTCGGTCCAAAAGGACCCCCAGCAGTTCATGTTTTCCAGGTCTCCTCACAGAATCGCAAGTGAAATAATTTGCTCCACCTGTGGTTCTTTTAAAATGTGTCAGTGAGTAATGAATACACCTGTGCACCTGCTGGGTGACATGGAAAACATGACCTGTTGGGGTCCTTGAGAACGGAGTTTGGGTCTAGTTAATTGATGAGAAAGATGGTTCAACGATGGGTCTAGTTAATTAATGAGAAAGATGGTTCAACGCAGGTGATAGCAATCAGAAATTGAGAGTGAAGTCCAGGTGCAGGGCAGTTTGTAACTTGTTGAAGGGGTTGTGTTGGAGGGTCTGTATGCAGGGCATATTTTGGGATACTATAATGTCTTTTTTTTCTCTCTTATCTTACACATAGGAAAAGCATTGCATAACCTATCCAACGGGTGCTAAATAGCATTACAGAAGCATACCTCCCAACATGACCCTCTCCAGGAGGGACAGAATGCTCTGCTCCTGGACTTCCCTCTTAATTGATGATTGCCATCACTTGTTCTGAAAAACCTTTCTAATCCATTGATCTGTTCAAAACAGGTGCTGGCAATCATACATTAAGAGAAAAGTCCAGAAGCAGAGCATTGTGTCCCTCCTGGAGAGGATCATGTTGGTAGGTATGCAGCACTAGTACATAAATAGGCTTACCATACTATCCTTTTAAACCAGGACAGCCACAGAAC
This sequence comes from Pseudophryne corroboree, assembly GCF_028390025.1. Taxonomy (NCBI): domain Eukaryota; kingdom Metazoa; phylum Chordata; class Amphibia; order Anura; family Myobatrachidae; genus Pseudophryne; species Pseudophryne corroboree. The sequence continues at coordinate 674,120,851 of NC_086446.1, forward strand.
CTGTGTAATTCATTAGTGTCCTGGATTAAAGGGGCAGTATAGTAAGCCTAGGCATAAAGCCCACAGCCAGTATCTAATAAGAAGCATGTAATATTCCACCATCAATAGCAGAAGCACCAGGACCCAGTTATTACAGCTTTATCTGTAACACTGAAAAACCAAAGTGTATTTTCTGTATAATTGTAGGACATGAATGTTTTATGGAAGATAAGGTGTGAGTCATAAAACACATATAGGGCTTTGCAAGATTTATGCTGTGGGTGGAGGCTGGGAACTCATAGACGTTAAATGAAATATGTGTCTCTTGGTTCTCCCGGCCCTGTGATCTGTCACCTATTAGACAATAAATGAACATGTAGTACAGTTCCCTTTCTTTTTTAAGAAGGAGACCTGTCACCTCCCATCCCACTCCCTACCTTGGACCAGGATAGCGTGCTTTCAATCTATTGCAGACCCTGTTCCCTTAAGTTATATTGTGTTTAGTAGTACTCAGTTGCCCCCAGGACTTATGCTTGAATCAGAGATGTATATCAACATGGAATACCGGATACCAGACCTGGGTAACCACAAGGGGTGTAGTACGACTGGCCGGCTGTCGGGATCCTGGCGCCCAGCATACTGGTGCCGATATACCGACCACCAGAATGCCGGCAGTGGGGTGAGCGCAAAAGAGCCCCTTGCGGGCACACTATTTATTCTCCCTCAAGGGGTGCTGTGGACACCCCAAGAGGGAAAATAGTTGTCAGTATCCCGGCGGTTGGGATCCCGGCACCATTCGGTTTATACTCTAGAGCATGGAAAGCATTGGTCATGGCCGCTTGACACATGATGCCCCCTTTGAAGTATGGCGTAACATGTCCTGATTCTACTGCATGTTGGGTAGTAGCAAACAGAGCAATTAATCAGCACTTACAGGACCAGTGTCATAATGCCCAATAGCTGGCCACTTAACCAAATTTACAGTGTGGTAATCAGAAGCATGATGCTGGCCCATTTGATTCGTAGACCTCACTCTGCTCTTCTGTGTATGTGGTGACTCCTCTGTAGTAGATGCATTAGCATCATTGGACCCATTGCCTATTGTGGTTACTGACATGGTCCTAGACAGGCAAATGATGCCTATCCATCACTCACCACTTGCCTACACTGGGCATCCTGAAGCCCAACCAGATATTCCAGCCCTTGCACATGCTCAGAAGAGTGGAACATGGGGCTTTGGGAGGATGGACTGGTGTCACCAATCACCCCAAAAACATATTGCTGAAGGCTCTGGCAATGGTTATCCGGTTTCCAAGTGTTTATTTTATACAGAAGGGAAGGAGATCAGTATGAAATACCTACAATCAAAATCCAGACAGTCAAAATAGCGACAACAATTGACCGACACACAAAATCTCAACAAGGTCAAAATACCGACATTTAAAATGTTGACAGGTCAAAAAGTCGACAAGAGTTTTTCATTGGTTTTTGGTGTGTACGTCCACTTAGGTCGACATGAACACCGTATAGGTGTACCACGTCCCCTCGCATGGCGAGAGCTTTGGGCACGGTGCCTCGCTGCGCTCAGCACGCTATTATATTCCCCCTCCAGATCCACTGGGATGGTAAAGTATGAACAAGTCAGTTTCAATGAAGAAATCATGAAAAACTCATGTCAACTTTTTGACCTGTCGACATTTTAAATGTCGGTATTATGACCTTGCCGATATTTTAAACGTCTGTATTTTGACCATGTAGGGATTTTGACCTTGTTCGGATTTTGACCATCGGTCAATGGTTGTCAGTATTTTGACCGTCAGGATTTTGGTTGTAGGTAAATTGACCGTATCCCAAGGGAAGCAATGATACTAAAACCTTTACGGACAGAACACCAAATGTAGATTGGGTATGGTAAAAAAAAATTCAAAACGGCCTGATTGTGACAATGCAGTTGGGGAGAGAATTACATTCACCTCTATTCTACACTGCAGAGAGACAGTGTAACATGCGGCCACACCACACACCTTCAAATGTTTGTAAGGTGTAACATGCGGTCACACCACACACATTCAAATGTTTGTAAGGTGTAACATGCGGCCACACCACACACCTTCAAATGTTTGTAAGGTGTAACATGCGGCCACACCACACACATTCAAATGTTTGTGAGGTGTAACATGCGGCCACACCACACACCTTCAAATGTTTGTAAGGTGTAACATGCGGCCACACCACACACCTTCAAATGTTTGTGAGGTATTCACAATTAACAATATCTATTTGAGAACACAGTCTACTGATACACAAGGCACATCTTCCCTGTAATTACTATCACATATGACAAACAACATATGTGACTGTTTTCATTTTTTTGCATTGTGTGTTTTAGAGCAGAGAACTAAACAATACAATACAGTGGACTTAGAGTGACTTTATTAGACTGGCATTGACTAAATGATATCTTTAGTGTTACTTCCACTAATAAAAACAAATTAAAAACTCGGCTCTGTTTTACAAGGCACTGACAATGCTTCTTCATCTTCTTTGAAGAGCCAGTAAAATAGCAGCTAGTGGGTGCTTATTATACATCAAATTCCCTGCTACTTCCAGGTCCACTGACCAGAATTAATGACAGACGTGTCACATTCCAGCTGATATTGAGCTACTGTCCTTTTATCTGACTTTCCAGGTATAGAAGAGCTGCACAACACTCATAGAGTGAGAATAAATTAGTGGTGTGCCCGCTGCATGGCAAGGGGCTGCGTTGCGCTCGCCCCCCTGTCGGGATTGTGCCGGTCGGGATTCCGGTGTCGGTATTCCGACCGCCGGGATCCCGTCCGGCGGGATTTTGTACTGATCCCGCTGATTAGTTGGTACTTATTATTTTTTAAGTTTCTTATGTGCAATTTATCACTCTCCAAGGCTTGATTAATCTGGGCCTGTATCTCTAGCTCATATATCTTCAGTCATGATAGTCCACTGAAGACTTACAGATAGGTTTGGGATCTCTTATATGAAATAACGTTCTGAAATGCAGGAAGAATAGTGTGCCGCCCTCCATAGGTGCTGCCCCGCTCTCACTCTTCACCTTGTGGGGCATATGTACTAAGCCTTAGAGAGTTAAAAAGGGGAGAGAGAGAAACTACCAACCAATAAGCTGCTAACTGCCAGTCAACCCTCGTGTCTCTACATCCCCATATCTGTTTACAGGTTCATCAGCGTCACAGCAAGCAGGTACCGCTGTCCTGTATGTGGCAAGGCAACATTTATTTCATTCTTGCCAAATCTTTCCACGGAGTACCCAATAGATGCCAGAGGGGAGGACCCGGTGGGCAGGGAGGGGAGGGGTGTATGTGACATAAAGCGTGTTACTCCCTACTGTACAATGCTTCCTTCAATACACTGTATTCCGCTGGGGTGGGGGCTCCACCAAATTTGGGTCATTTTGGCAGAGCAGGTACTAGTAGGTAGTAGGAATGGTTTATTTGCTGTGCTGCCTGCAAATCACTGTCTGCTGTCCAGTGCCATAACTAGGCATTTTAGCGCTGTGTGCAAGAAACAGCATTGGCGCCTCCCCCATGCAAGATAGGGGCCGCATACCAGCATCCACAGGAGCGCTGGGCAGCCAATACGGAAGGAGAGAGGACAGCTGCAGCGGCGCTTACTACCAATGACATAGCGCTGCTGCGGCTCCAGTCCCCCTCCCTCCTCCTCCTTCTCCACTGCCTCCGGCGCTGCTCTCTCCTCCACAGTGCAGCGCACACAGCAGAGGCAGCATGTAATGAGTCAATTTGACTCATTATATGCCGCTGGCCGTTGTGCCCTGCTGCTGTCACTATCCTTATTTGTGCAATTTCTGGAAACCCTGGATCTTTGTAATGAACCAGTGCCATAACTAGGCATTTTAGCGCTGTGTGCAGGAAACGGCATCGGCGCCCCCCCCCTTAACGCAAACCGGCGGCAGTGCGCGCCGTGGGCGCGTGCAAAAAATATAGGGGCGTGGCTTCATGGGAAAGGGGTGTGGTGTAGTGTAGTGTACTGTAGTGAAGTGTAGTGTAATATAGTGTAGTGTAGTGAAGTGTAGTGTAATGTAGTGTAGTGTAGTGTACTGTAGTGAAGTGTAGTGTAATATAGTGTAGTGTAGTCACTTACGTGCTGTTGCGGGCGGGTGGCTTCACGGGGCGGGCGGGTGGTGGCTTCAGCAGCAGGAGTCTGGTGGGCGGCAGCGGCTTCCGTATTGCAGGGGAGGGGGGGCGGGCTGCCGCTGGGCCATTGAGAAGGCTGCACAGACGCCGCAGTGGCTTGAAAACTTCCTCTGAACTTGAAGCCACCCGCCCGCCTGTGTCCAGCTGAAGCTGGACACAGGCGGGCGGGCGGGCGGCGGCGGCTTCAAATTCAGAGGAAGTTGCGGAACACAGGTGGGCATGTAGCGGCGGCTTCAGCGGGACACGGTTGTGTCCAGGTGGGCGGGCGGCGGCTTCAGAGGGACACGGGAGGGCGGCATTGCCATCAGCGGGACACAGGCGGCGCCGCCTTCAGCAGTCTGGGCTCGGAGCTAGCAGGTGTGATGCCCGATGGTGCGCCCTCAGTGCATTTGCGCTGTGGGCAAGTCACCATCGGCACACAATTAGTTATGGCTCTGTAATGAACTTTGTATTAAAAGACATTTCACACTTTAAATCATACTTGCCTACCTGACCCTCTTCATGAGGGAGAAAATGCTCTGTTTCTGGACTTTCCTGGTAATGTATGATTGCCATCACCTGTGGTAAAATACCTTTCTTATCCATTAACTAGCTCACCACAGGTGATGGCAATCATACATTACCAGGAAAGTCCAGGAACAGAACATTTTCTCCCTCATGGAGAGGGTCAGGTAGGCAAGTATGTTTTAAATGCACAACACTTTTCTTGGTGATTGCTGAGCTTTATCCACAGTTAATTGTAATCAAAGTACATTGCCCAGGCTGTGTTTGTATTCAATCTACATTACGTTACTTTGGCCTCAAGAGGTCGCTGTTATGCAACTACTAAAGGCTACAAAGCTGAGACTGTAGAAGACACACTGCAGAGCAGGCATTTCCAATCGGTCCTCAATGCACACTAAAGGGCCCTACACATTGGCCGATCCGCCGCCGAGCTGCCCGACGGCGGATACGGCCGACGGGCGACCCGGCAGCGGAGGGGCAGTGACCGGGGGAGTGAAGTTTCTTCACTCCCCCCGTCACCCGGCTGCATTGAAGTGCAGGCAAATATGGACGAGATCGTCCATATTGGCCTGCATGTACAGCCGACGGGGGACCAGCGATGAACGAGCGCGGGGCCGCACATCGTTCATCGCTGGAGCCTCCACACTGAAAGATATGAACGGTATCTCGTTCATTTATGAACGAGATCGTTCATATCTTTGACTGATGTCGGCCAGTGTGTAGGGCCTATAACAGTGCAGGTTTTAGTGATATCCAGGTTTCGGCACAGAAAGTTACATCAAAATAACTGAAGTACTGATTAAGTCACCTGTGCTCAAGCATGGATATCACAAAAATATGGACTGTTAGTATGTCTTGAGGACCGAGTTTGGGAATGCCTGCTGTAGAGAAATCAAAATGAATTGTCTATTTTCCTGATTTGTAATCTGCAAAACATCTATTTGCAAACTAATGGCCTCTGATCTGCTATAAATCATGTAATGCAAACACTTCATTGTAATAAAATATATTCTATGACACTGACAATTTATTTTCTGCATAAAATTTACATACTTGCCTACCTGACCCTCTCCATGAGGGAGAAAATGCTCTGTTCCTGGACTTTCCTGGTAATGTATGATTGCCATCATCTGTGGTGAAATACCTTTCTTATCAATTAACTAGCTCACCACAGGTGATGGCAATCATACATTACCAGGAAAGTCCAGGAACAGAGCATTTTCTCCCTCATGGAGAGGGTCAGGTAGGCAAGTATGCATAAAAATCTTTTTTTTTTTAAGTATTCTAATGGGATATACATTTACTGAAGGGAATAATTGGGGGGGGGGGGGGGGGGTTCTGCATCCTGCGCACTGATACTAGTATTATGTCAAATTAATTGCAGATTGTTCAGTGACAAATGTACCATTTTTAGATATTTTGACAAAATGAGAGGTAAGCTTCAGAAATAATTTGACTATTATGTTTAACAGTTAATGTCATAAAGAGTAAATAAAGCCAACATTTTATTTTAATACATATTAATTGCTATTCAATACAGAGCTTAGACTCTATTAATATTTTTTTCTCACATGGAAAATTAGATCATGGTAAATTGGTTGTTTACTACGATAAACATCTTGGTAGATTGATGGATTCTTACTCAAAATGCAGTCCAAATGATGTAACAGCAGCTTAAATTACTGTAGTCTCACAAACACAGACCAGATGTGTCAAATATACTTGAGCTAATACTTTACTTTTAATAGTGCTGCAGTGTTGTGTGAGGATAACATTGAACACTATATTTTAACTTAATGGTTAACATTTTAGTTTTGGGTTTTAGTGGTTCTTGAGAGATTATAGCCAATAACCTTCCAAAGTGACATTTTAGTGTTAAAAATGTAACTTTTTTCTAAAATCAACTGTGCAGGGTTTCAGTGAAATGCAGACTTCCACAGCCTGACAATATGAAGGTGTCATTAAGGAAAGCTTTTAACTCATTTTTACCCATTTTACTCATTTCACTGGTAATATAGCTCTCAGCACATTGAAGGAGTTAAATAACCTGTTTTGTATCTATAGAATAGTTTACTAACTTAAAATGTATCAAAAAACCTGGCTGCTTTGCAATATTTTTTGCAATTGGTCAAGGAACTTTACAGACACGTGACCAAAGAGATCATCACATGATTGAATGTGAGAATAACATGATTGGTTCATTCATACCCTACACTGGGAAACCCTCAATAGCCGGCTCTACCATTAGGCAGCTGCTTAGGGCTGACGGCCTGTGGAGGGCGCCACTCAGTTCATCTAGCAAATTCATCTGCGGCATCCTCCTTTTACACTGCGCTGGCTGCTGCTGGGGGTCTAATCAGGTGCAGCTGTTGCTATCAGACTGTACCACATAGTACCTTAGCACTTCCTCCATGCTGACAAATCTAACATCAAGTCATGTGAAGGAACATAGGACATGGATGTAACTATGGCTCCCAAGAGGCGCTCCTCATAGCCCTGATGCACCTCTTCCAGACCCCTGAATCCCGACTCTTCAGCAGCAAGCAGCACCTGACTACCTGCCTGCTGTAATGCTGCTGCCACCTGTAAGAGGAACCATGCCACTTATGAGGGAAAACAAGAGAAAAACTTGTAGGTAAGTAATCCATGAGGGTTTCTGCAGGACCATAGACAGTACAGATCTTACAGACCGATGGGTAGTTTACACTTGTAAAATACATACTAGGGAAAACATAGGCACTAAGGCACAATGCAGTACCTATGGAGAAGGTACCTATAGTTTGTGGCACATTTATATACATAACAGCGCTGCAACTTTGCTATCAGACTCCTAGTTGTGTATATACGTTAGGGGCCACAACGTGCACAAAAAAGGCTTAGATGTGACCCGGATTACCAGCATTTACATGATTTATAGAGTCTTTATTAAATTTCATGGATATTGGTATTTGGGGTAAAGGACCATCCCATTACTTTAAAGAACATTTGAAGAGTGCTAGCAGAATGCATGATATGTTAGGTTTATGTGAATATCCAGTTTTATGTATTTAGTGTATGTAGCATTTGTCTTAAACATTCTGTAGTTTTATAGTGATAATAATGATTTTATTTATATAGCGCTCTTTCTCCAATAGGACTCAAGGCGCTTAACAGATACATAGCATAATATAGTACAGAAAATAATGAAGTACAGAACAGCTTTTCATAAAATACAGCAACATGAAGATACTAAAGGGACATTATGGAAATGATTGATAAACAGGAAAGTCTTGAGTCTACTTTTGAAGTATTCTATAGTTGGGGCCTCTCGCACTGTGCGGGGAAGTGAGTTCCAGGGACATGCAGTCAGGGGAGGCAGAGCCTCCCCTGTCATGCTCCCTATCATACTCAGAGTTCTCATTATAAAAATTATTGGAAGAACAGAAAGAAGATATTTATAACTTACAGTATAAGCATCTTCTTTGTATTAATACAATCATCATTATAGATAAAACTTACCAGAATTGCAGAGCTCCTGGAACTGCAGGGAGAGACAGAGATGAGGCAGTGGCAAATCAGCCTCATCTCTCACACTGTCGGACACTGCCTGTACAGATGGGCGGGGCTACACAGCAGCCAATCAGACCGCGTAGAACAGAGAAATGTGAGGCATCCCTTACAGTGGGGGCGTGTGTGAGCTCTGATAGATGTCACGGATTGGTCATGTGACCAATCCAGGAAGTGAAGAAAGGCAGACACCGAAGCTGAGCTTCTTGGCAGGGGAGGACGAAAATGAGGACCCGCAGTGCCAGCAGCAGCCACCCATGCACAGTGACTGGGGTGAGTAGCTGCCAGTACCTAGACTCTCTGTGAGTGAGTGTGTGTGTGTGTGTGTGTGTGTGTGTGTGTGTGTGTGTGTGTGTAATATTTGTAGTGAGTGTGGGACAGGACTGTGTGTGTGTGATCTGTAGTGAGTGTGGGGACAGGACTGTGTGTGTGTGTGTGTGTGTGTGTGTGTGTGTGTGTGTGTGTGTGTGTGTGTGTGTGTGGCATCTGTGAGAAGTGCTCTCCCTCCCCAGGTGCTGCTAACAACATCACTGATGATTGTATTGCCCTGTGTAACCTGCTGCACCAGGCCAGCTGTGTCTCTGCAGGTGAGGGGGCAATGGGGGACACCTCCCCACACCAGTTTACTCGCAACACTAGGGTGATGGCTGTGACCTGGCTATTACTGTATGTATGTTCTCCCTGTGTTTGCATGGATGTAGTGCAGGGACATAACAGTTAAATTGTGTAGGGGATGAGAAAGGCTCCTGGCACTGAGAGCCTCCACCATTTGTGCCTCCCCAGTCTCTGACCTCACCGCACGTCACTGGTGAGTTCCATAGAGTCGGAGCCGCATGACTAAAACCTTGACCCCCAGATGAATTACGGGAGATTCTAGGTACTGCTAAAGTCCTTCATCTGTAGATCGCAGTTATGGAGTGGGGCAGTATGGGGTCAGTAGCTGCTTCAGGTACCTTGGGCCCTGGTTATGTAATGCTTTGAAACTCAGTAAGCCAATCTTGAAGATGATTCGCCATCTTACAGGCAGCCAGTGAAGGGAGTAGAGGATGGGTGTTATGTGGCTAGAACGGGGCTGGTTGGTTAACAGCCTGGCAGCTGTGTTTTGCAGCAGCTGTAAGCGGTGCAATTCTTTTGCTGGGAGATTATAGTGATAATTTGTTAATGATAAGTTACCAGTAACTGTGAGACTGCATTTTATTTATTGTGAACTTAATATACATGGTAAACTCAATTCATTTATTACAACCATCTTGCTGCCCCATTCCAGTTCTTACCTGGGCTCATTTACGTTAACTAGTCCTAGTTAAATAGTATTCTTGTACATGGTAGCCTGGTTATGCATTTACTGTATCTAGGGGAAGAACCCTAGCCTCTCTGCTGGGGCACGGTCTGTTGGAAATTGCAGCCAAACAACGTAAAAGGACAGGAGTTTAATCTATCAGAGAAGTAACTCCAACTTGCATCCACTCCACACCATCCGTAACATCACCTTAAACAGGTTATCACAGATACCCTACTTATGGCCAGTTACCGGGCCAATTGCAAGAAATATCGGTCTAAGTTTATCATTACTTTTAGTATGTGGACCTATGTAACAATTTAGCTCTTTTCTATGCAATTAATGTAGGGCCAGTTTATTAAGGTCAGTTTATTAAGGCTTTTCTCACCTTTTGTCAATTTATAAACCATTAACACTGGAGAAATCAGAGATGTGTCAGTTACTCATCTATGTAGCAGCAATTGCCAACATCCCATCCCTTATATAACTCTATGGGTGAAGAATGAAGTTTTAACGCAATTTACAAAGCAACTAAAGGTTAGTTTTTCTTAGCTGGGGAACGCTCTCTTGATGGTGTTATCTAATACCCACCAATGGGGTCGTGCAAAGCTGGTAAGGCTTTGTTTGATTCCATACAGGTCAAACTACAAGACTAGCCCTGGATTATGAACTGCAGCACTACAAAAAAATGTGTTTTACTGCAATATGCAGCGATACAGATTTTTAGCGTTAACTCCTAATAACTAGAGCCCTTATTCTTAAATAAACCAAAACATATTTAAAAAATAATTCAGTTATTAGTTGACAACTACTCAATCATTAAATATGGTGTGATTTTTGCTGAAATAATCTTCAAAACTATTTTAGCACAAACCACAAATCCATTAGTTTTAAAGATAGGTAAGTGTAAAAATAATTATTTTCACCTACATTTATTTAAAAAATATATATATATTGTTTCATTCCAAAATTATTTTAATTTATTGGATTATAAACTGAGATGGTTTTAGGGGATTCTCATCCACTAAAAGCAGAAAGGCAGTTTATTGTCCAAAATATGCTCTGGGGAAAAAAGGCAGACAGTTGCAGTAACAGTAATGACCACCAAGTGGCATAGCTGAGCTTCTTTATATATTATTACTTGAGTGTCCCTCAGCATTTAACTGGACCTAGTGTGTTTGTGAAACCTTTAATAAATGATACTTACATGCAGTGTCGGACTGGGGCATGAAGGGCCCACTGGGGGAATGCTGTTGTAGGGGCCCATGTTTATGGGTGTGGCCAGACTCCAGTGGGGCGTGGCCAGCCACCACAGAGGTTTGTCTAACCAATTACAGCAGTGATTTTCAAGCTTTTTTTTACTCGTGGCACACCAAACAATATTTTAAAATTGCCAAGGCACACCATCAGTTCCCCACAGAAAAAAAACACACACATTGGCCCTCATAGTAAAAAAAAATCCACACATACATTGGCCTACACAGAAAAAACAATCACATTGCTCTCTACAAAAATCCTATTGCTCCCACAGGAGAAATAAAATAACAAATATTAGCCCCTACTGGTCAGCTGTCCTCCTACCTGTCCCTCAGTGGCGGGGGTTGTTCATAGTGGAGTGCTACGAATACTGAGCAGCAGGCGGTTGGGTAGGTGTGGATGAGGGTAGGCAAGGAAAGCTGTGTATGCAGGCGGGAACTGGAATATGTGTATGCAGGTGGGTGGGCTGGCTGGCTAGTGATACGCGGCGGCCGTGACCTATGATATCACACCGCTGTGTCTTCAAGGCATACATCAGGGCCGGAGCACGACTGATCCTCTAAGAAGAGCCCGGGCCAACAGTTCACTCTGGAGGTGCAGGAAGCTGCTCTGGCTCCGCGGCACACCTTGCAATTGGTTGCGGCACACTAGTTTGCCACGGCACACTGGTTGAAAAAGCCTGCATTACAGAGTACATGTTCTGTGCCCCTTGGTAAATATATAATAACCCATATTCCTGTGAAGTATAATGTAACACATGTATAATGCATAATTGAAGTGCACTAGGGTAGAGTCTGGAACCTGATCCCTAGAAAAGGAGGAGGGCCCACAGGCAGTAGGGCCCACCTGTGGTTTCCCCTGTTCCCCTGTGGGCCAGTCCGGCCCTGCTTACATGCACTCTGCAGTAATTCTTCATTTCCTAAAAAACAGAATTTCTACAATCCCTTCACCTGCCCACACACAATAAAATGCATTGCACACACTGACAAGGCTTGAGTAAGTTATTGCAGCAGTTCTTTAATGTTCCCATTAAGGATAATTAAAGTTCCCTAATATTTTCTTAACTACTTTCAATTGACCACAGGTCTGAAACGTAAGAATGATGGCCTCTTTATGACCTGTTCTTTTAAACCCGCTAGGCAAAAAAACAGTGTCAGCCTCTCCTGTGAGCATTGATATTGCTAGGGCTGCAAATAGGGTGTGAGGAATGTAATATATGTATTTATTTTTAATTGAAGAGGCATACATACCTGTGACATAACAAACAATCCTGTCACACGGGCTTTCCCCAGTAGAGGGCAGTGCAGGAAGACTTGTAACTGGCAAAAAGGGAAATCCATCAAACTCACCTCTGGTCTGGTAACAATAATGCTGCATAGAGCGACGTCGTCTAGTGTTTCCCCTCCCGGGCCGGGCGGTTGGCGGCCGACCGTACACCCTAAGCAATATGACCGTTCATATCGCTCAGTAACTTCACATGCAGGCAGCTTCTGGACGACAGTACAGACTAAGCATGCATGCACCACCGACATAGAGGGTCGTTAACGACACATGGTGCTGCGCTTCCGTCGTCGTCGCTGGCATACAGACTTGCCGAGAAAGTGAACAACGTAGCTCAGGCGCAACTTGCTGGCAATCAAAATAATGTCCCCAAAAGATTTTCTCAAGGGAAGACTAGATAAGAATGTACTGTCCAATTCCACTTCTCCAGTTCACCAGTGGTGGAGCTTATGCTGTGGACTTCTCTCCGGTTGGCCGGGACACGTAAGAATAACTCCTTTAAACTGTGCTGTATTCACCATTTCCTCTATTCCGGACTTATGAGGTTTATTACCACCAGTTTGTTTCCTGGAGCCAACCTTAGAGTTAAGGGCCACTAACAAAGGAATTGATTTCCATTCCTCTTTTTTATGTATATCATTTTTAAACTCATTTGCATTGTAATAAATTTTGTGTGGTTGTTACAACCACTAAATCTGTGTTTTTCACGTGAATTGGAGAAGTGTTTATGGCCTCATATAAAAGCAGATACTGAAAAGTGGACCCACAGCAGTGAATCCAAAGAAGCCGCTACGTGAACATAGGGACCAGTTCTAAGGTCAGTTTGGTTTGGCTTTTATACTGTGTGCAGCACCCTGGTTTTGGTTGAAATGAGGTCATGATTGATATACGCAAAGATACCTTTGAGGGAACATAGGGCATTTCCTTGAGGTCAGTTTCATGACAATTTCCGCTTTTGGAGGATTCCAGTTACATCTTTGCAGTATTCCTCTAACCTGGATTTATACTGAGCAGAGAAGTCTGAACATCTATATTGACTACCTCCTTATAAATAGGTGGAATTGGACAGTATATTCTTATCCAGTCTTCCCTTGAGAAAAACTTTTGGGGACATTATTTTGTTTGCGAGCAAATTGCGCCTGTATTCTATTTATTGTTGTATATTGTGCTATTGTAGAGAGAGGTGTGGCTCTTAAATAGAATTGGGCAACAGTTGTTTTAGGCGCAAGTGATTTACCATCTATTGTTTCCGTATCAGAAATTGTGGGGCCCGGGACTTACAAAATAGTCCCCCCTGGAAAAATCAAATAAATTAATTAATATATATATATATATATATATATATATATATAAAATGTAAATAAAAAAAATAATAAATATATATTAATAAAAATTACTATGCACATACGGAGCAACACCATATCATGCCCTGACACTTGTGCCCCTGTCACCATTTTGTGCCCCACACAGTAATTCCCCACAAACCATATTATGCCTCCACATTTATGCTGCCAGTACCTCATTGTCAGGGGTTCTATTGAAAATGTCCCTCCCAAAATGGCCACCGTCCCAGAGGAGACAGTTATTAAAGATACTAGAGGAGGCTCCTCTAGTATCTTTAATAATTGGCTCCTCTGAGGCGACAGCCTTTTTTTTTTTGGGGGGGGGGGCAATTTTCAATACAGGGTGGCAGAGTGGACAGGTGGGGAAGAATGAGGATGGACGGCGTTGGGCAGATAGCAGCATGAGCGGCCCAGGCCCTTCCTTCTCTGTCAGAGAGGCAGAGCCAAGGACAGCTGTGCCCCCAGTACCCCCCTGATGGCGGCCCTGCGCAGTACAATGCCTCACAAGTCGCATGCCAGCACAAACTCACACCTTAATTTGCTTCACAATTTGCCGTATTCCGACAAATTCTCCAATCAATAAACTGGTGCAGGACACATGAAATCAGTGCCTGCATGCAGGCAAGGGTGTAGCTTCCATAGGTCATAGTTACCTACATTTAAAATATCCTCTCTGGGAGATGGTCGGAGAGGAGATGTTGATGGGAGGAGATGGTGGGGTTATGCTAATCATACCATAAGGCCCCACCCCTTCACTGGGAAATGTATGTGATTGGCACATATTTGCATAGGGGTGGGGCCGAGTGACATAGAAATAAGTCATTAGGCCCCGCACCCTATTCAGAATATCGTATTATTCTCCAAATTCTGCCCACTCCTCTATGAAGTGGGCAGAATACGGGAGTGGTGGCCACTCTTCCAGTGGGGTGGGGGACTACAAAAAAATTGTGTGTCTCCCACAGAAATGGGAGAGTAGGTAAGTATGTCATAGGTGCAGGGAGTGAAGTTGCTATGGGGCCCAGAGCTGAGAGGGGCCCTCCTTCCCTTTCAGAGTTACATGTATTAAATACATTTTTCATCACTGGGTGGTACATAGAGTTCCTTACAAACTTTTTCTTTAGGACTTGCAACATATCTAGTTACACACCTGGACCTGCTCATTGCAATGTGGTGTAAAAGAGAGCATTATAATGTTACATCAGTGGCGTGCGGTGAGGTCAGTGGCTGGTGAGGCACTGCAGCCATAATGTCCGCCGAATCCCGCCGATGACCCCTACCGCTGCTGAGCCAATGCCCGCTACTGCCCCTGAGCCAATGCCCGCTACCCCCGTCACCGCCTTACAAACTCGCCCACACATCAACTGCCCCGGCACTCCACCACTAATTCGCATCTCAGTCCGATGCCGCCACTGCCGCCAATGCCCGCAGCCTGCCTGCTCATTAAACTTGTGATGATCAGGCGGCTAATATATTGTAAATTTTTACAGAAAAAAAAATTACTGTTTGGGACTGGGGAGGGAGTGGGAGAACATGAATGCAATTTTGTTGTCCAGAGTTTCCATTAACTTAATAGCACTGTGGGTGTGGCGCTATTAAGTTAATGGAAGTCCTGGACAACAAAATAGCCAGCAGTGGGTGACAGGGAGAGGGTGACGCTAGAGAGAGGGTGACAGCTGTGGATGACAGAAAGTGGGTGACGCCAGGGAGAGGGTGACAGGAAGAGCGTGACGCCAGGGAGAAGGTGACAGAAGGAGCGTGACGCCAGGGAGAGGGTGACAGCAGTGGATGATGCCAGGGAGAGGCTGACGGGGAGGGTGACGCCAGGGAGAGGGTGTCAGCAGTGGGTGACAGGGAGTAACGCCAGGGAGAGGGTGATTGCAGGGAGAGGGCGCCAGGGAGAGGGTGACAGGAAGAGCGTGACACCAGGGAGAGGGTAACAGCAGTGGATGATGCCAGGGAGAGGGTGACGGGGAGGGTGACGCCAGGGAGAGGGTGGCAGCAGTGGGTGATAGGGAGTAACGCCAGGGAGAGGGTGATTGCAGGGAGAGGGCGCCAGGGAGAGGGTGACGACAGGAAGAGGGTGACGCCAGGGAGAAGGTGACAGCAGTGGATGATGCCAGGGAAAGGATGACGGGGAGGGTGGCAGCAGTGGGCGACAGTGAGTGACTCCAGGGAGAGGGTGATGACAGGAAGAGGGTGACAGTAGTGGGTGACAGGCAGAGGGTTACGCTAAAGTGAGTGCGACATTAGTGGGTGACAGGGAGAGGGTGATCTGCATTGGCCTGCACCCTTAAGGGCTTGTAACAGCAGTTGGACACCTTCCTGGCAGCAGACCAGATTATCCTGGTATTAGTAACTTCAATCTAGTTCCACTGGCCGCCTGAGCACTACCCCTGTCGAGGTCTCCAAATGGCCAGGACAGACATGCAGGGAGCAGTGGTCACTATTCTCCTCCTCCTCCTCCTCTCCTCCCTCCCCTCCCCTCCTCCTCTCCCCCCCCCCCCCCCCCCATCCCCTCTGCCGCTCCTGCTATTTCTATTACCGGTTCTTACAATCCCCCCCTCCCGCTCCTGCTCCTGCTATGTGTATTGCCGGTAATCACAAGGCCCCCACCCCTCAAGCTCCGGATCTCTGAGACACTCACCCAGGCCGGCGCTGTCCAGCAGGTCCCAGGGGTCACCTGTAGTCGGGCCAGCTGTGACTGTAATCTCTTGCTGAGCCCGTGCCGCGGTAGAGAATCATCCGGCATAGGAGGGGGTAAGTCAGCCCGATCAGCTGCGGCAGCGGGTCTCCGAGAGTAAGGAGCTGGGCAGCGAGGGGCAAGGTGGCTGGGAGGGCAGCTGATGTGGAGAGGGGTTGTCACGGCATAGCAGCGGCTGCGGGTGATAATACCCACAGCCGCCGCCAGTGCCATGTAAAAGGACAGACCGGCGCCCAATCACCTCCTCCACAGTGACGGGCGTGCTTTCACATGGGCTGAAAGCACGCCCCTGTCAAAGAGGCACTGCTAGTAGTGCCGCTTACGGGGTTTTTTTTAAATGGGATTTTACTCCCTGCTGCTTGACCCCGCCCCCTACTTCCGGACCTTATACATTATCAGCGGGAGGCACCGACAGCGGTGCCTCCTAAACACTTTTAACACAGAAAAAAAATGAATAAAATAATACAAACATACTTATGACACAAAATCTGTGTCATAAGTATCTTCTTTGTATTATTTTAAGCATTAATGACAGGGGAGGCACTGCCTCCCCTGCCTCCCCTGACTGCACGTCCCTGTGTTACATAATATGAGCTGGGGCACTGTAATGGGGCACAGTATAAAGTGAAGGCACTGTAATGTGACAAAATATGAACTGTGCATATTGTATGTTATAATGTGAGTTGGGGGGTACTGTGTTGCATAATGTGTAGTGACAGGACTACAATGTGACATATTGTGAACTAGGGTATTACTGTGGTTGCTAAAATAAACTAGGGGCACTAATATGGGGCATACCATTAACTAAAGTACTGCTATAGTTCATAAAATAAACTGGAGCGCTATTATGGTTCATAAAATAACAACTGCTACGGAGAGGTTTCTCTCTAGAAGCATTAGGACAGGGGCCCCCTCAAAATGTTGCTACGGGTAGGGGCGTCTTAAGAGAGGAGTGGGGCCGTGTGCAGTCTCCAGGTTGTCCCTGTCCTCTCCATGGTGCCATAGGCTCCGGCATTGTGCTGGAGTCTACTGCGCATTTGCAGGTCTCCAAAAAAATGGCGCCCACCATGGTCCAGAGACAAATATCCTACTGTGCATGTGCAGTGGCCATTTTGGAAAAAATTATTTTGACGCGGCTGCAGCGGGACTCTGTAAAGGTAAGTATAAAACAACATGTGTGCAGTGTATGCGGTGTGGCCCCCCCTCCTTGACCCAGGGGCCTGTGTGCACCACACACATTGCACCCATGATAGAAAAGCCTATGGCTATGAGGACACTAGGTTCTAGCTAAACCCCTGGATGAGGCTACAGCAAAACCGGCCTCAACTATGGTTGAGAACAGAAAGTGAGTGCTGCAGGTAACTTGATGAGCTTTTATTAGCATTCTAATTGGTTTAGTCTTAATTATAATGGTTTGCAGCTGTTGCTTTGTAGATGTGGTGCATTAAGGTGCATTTTTTGTGCGATTTAGTGTGGCTTTGGTTGGAACTTAGGCAAAAAAATGGCTCAACACGCTCAAAAAAGTGCATTGATTTCATGCATTGAGGGGCAATTTTGTAGTGATTTTGGTGTGAACTGGAGCAAATTTGCAAAGACGATACTTAGTAAATGTGCGAATTCCACTGATACCAATGTTATTTGGACGATATTTGTACTGATTGTGATTTGCCACAATTTGGAGTTGGAAGTCGTATTTGACATGTGACTTTGATGAGAATAAATCCATAGTAAATTTGTGATTAACAAAATTTAGTTTTTGCAATAAAACAGCAAATCGACCAAGGTTGACCTTTAGTAAATTTCCTTCCTGCAGTGCCACCAGGTTTTGCCCATGTGCAAAGTTACTCCTTTCTTTTGCTTTTCTCCCAGCTCTGAATCAGCTTCATAGTCCTTAAAGTCCTCATTGTTCTGCGTGTTTCTTATGCACAACTCCTCTGCCTAAACTGATTCATCTGTGCGACCCACATTCATGCAACATAGACTTTGTGCAGCTATGCATGAGTGTTGTCACATGGCAGGACTGGCCATTGTACAGAGGAGTGACGTTCCGTCAATACAATCTGCAAGGTTTGCTCTTGCTTCGTCATTACACAGAGCAGCTTGCATATTGTATTGGTATGTTTACATTTTCCACTATTTCTAATCTATGAATGCAGTTGGGACAGCGATAGTTAATTAATTCTGCTGTGTGGAACAGTTCGGGAACACTTTAGGCCAAATGTGGGGAAATTGGGACTGAATGTGGAATGAAGCAACAATTTCCAAACCAGTTTTAAAACTTCCCATGTCAAGTTTTCAGCTTCTGTTCCTCCTCATTTTAAAACTAAAATTTAATTTTGGAACAGCAAATGTCACAGTGCAGGAAAACTCATTAATCTGCAAGATTAACAATGGGTCAGATGGGATTACACCTTCAGGCACCCACATAAAAATAGGCCCATCATCATGACAGCATGATGATATCCAGCTGGATACAAGGTCAGCCATAAATCACAAGTAATAAAACTGTAATTATATTTTCCTCACAAAATTATGCATTTTTTCTATTTTTATGTTTGGTTGTTATGGGCAACTTCTCCATTTTGTTTCTCTCAAAGGATTGATACATCTCCCCCTGTGGCCGTCAGTGTAGTCAGTGCACACACCCACACAGCACTGGTCACACAACAGAATAGGCCCTTAATCAATTTCAGCCCCAGGCCCATGTAGCCTTTAATTTAGTCCTGCGCAAGAGGGGTTAATGTAATGTATCTAGGTTCACCAACATGGAGCTTTGGTCCTGGTGTGTCAGATTCTAGGGGCCTTGAGGGGGTGAGGGATAAACATATGGACCAATAGAAAGCCTCTTACACAAAACGTGAGCCCTGTCATCTCTGCTGTGAACTCTTGAGGTGGAAGCAGTCAGCAGTGTGAGCATGGAGCAGCAAACTGCAGCAAACTGCAGCCAAAAGGTAAATTCCCTGTTCAGCAACAGTCGATGAGTGGGGGTGAAGCCGGGATGTCTGGGTGTTGTAGTGTACAGGGGGATCAGAGTGTTGTAGTGTATGAAGGTAGGTGTCTGGCTGTAGTATGTAGCGGATCTTGCTACGGGCAAGCAGGATTTTTGCCCGCGGCGCTGTCCGGAGGGTGCTGCTGCCGTGGCAAGATCCGCTACTGGTACCGGTGCTGTGTGGTGCGCGATGAAATCATCGCGCTCCTGCACTGCATTGTGGGAGTGGCACATAGACGCTAGAGGTCATTATTGACCTCTAGTGTTTATGCGGTGCTCTGGGAGAGACGTCATGACATCTCTCCCATAGATCCGAGGAGCGGCGCTGGCGGCCGGAGATGGAGACGGAGGGCAGCAGCTGTCAGGAAGCAGGAGTGGGGATTGTAAGTATTAATTTATTTTTTTTGTAAGCGGTGCAACTAGGGGGAACTCTACCGGGAACTCTACCGTATTTAGAACTCTACCGGGGGCACAGTACAGGGGGCAATACTATTGGAGGCACAACTCTACAGGGGGCACAACTCTACAGGGGGCACAGTACTGGGGGCAATACTACTGGGGGCACAACTCTACAGGGGGCACAACTGTACAGGGGGCACACTACTGGGGGCACAACTCTACAGGGGGCACAACTCTACAGGGGGCACAGTACTGGGGGCAATACTACTGTGGGCACTACTGGATGCTGGAGTGTATCGGAAGGGATCTGGGTGTTGTAGTGTATGGGAGGGTGTCTGGATTGTGTAGTATATTTGGAAAGGTGTCTTGGTGTTGTAGTGTATAAGGGGGGGTGTCTGAGTGTTGTAGTGCTTGAGGGTTAGTGTCTGGGTGTTGTAGTATATGAGGGTATGTGTCTGGGTGTTGTAGCGTATGTGAGGAAGTGTCTTTGTAGTGTATGAGGCGGGTGTCTGGGTGTTGTAATGTATGGAAGGAAGTGTCTGGGATTTGCAGTGTATGAGGGGGGTGTCTGGGTATTATAGTGTATAAGGGAATTTGGGTGTTGGAGTGTATGGGAGGTTGTCTGGGTGTTGTAGTGTATAAGGGTAGGTGTCTGACTGTTGTAGTGTATGAGGGGGGTATTGTAGTGTATAGGGGAATCTGGGTGTTGGAGTGTATAGGGGGGTTTCTGGGTGTTGTTGTGTATGGGGGGTTCTGAGTGTTGTAGTGCATGAGGGTAGGGGTCTGGGTGTTGTAATGTATGGAAGGAGGTGTCTGAGTGTTGTAGTGTATAGGGGAATCTGAGTGTTATAGTGTAGGAGGGAAGTTGTCTGGGTGTTGTAGTGTATCGAGGATGTCTGGGTATTGTAGTATATAGGGGAATCTGGGTGTTACAGTGTATGAGGGTAGGTGTCTGGGTGTTGTAGTGTATGGGGGATGTCTGGGTATTGTAGTATATAAGGGAATCTGGGTGTTATAGTGTATGAGGGTAGGTGTCTGGGTGTTGTAGTGTATGTGGGGGGTGTCTGGGTATTGTAGTGTATAGGGGAATCTGGGTGTAACAGTGTATGAGGGTAGGCGTCTGGGTGTTGTAGTGTATGGGGGAGTCTGGGTATTGTAGTGTATAGGGGAATTTGGGTGTTATAGTGTATGAGGGTAGGTGTCTGGGTGTTGTGTGTGGGGGATGTCTGGGTATTGTAGTATATAGGGGAATCTGGGTGTTACAGTGTATGGGGGTAGGTGTCTGGGTGTTGTAGTGTATGGGGGATGTCTGGGTATTGTAGTATATAGGGGAATCTGGGTGTTACAGTGTATGAGGGTAGGTGTCTGGGTGTTGTAGTGTATGTGGGGGGTGTCTGGGTATTGTAGTGTATAGGGGAATCTGGGTGTTACAGTGAATGATGGTAGGTGTAGGAGTGTATGAGGTGGGTGCCTGGGTATTGTAGTGTATGGGGGGTGTCTGATTGTTGTAGTGTATGAAGGGGGTTTCTGGGTATGGTAGTGTATAGGGGATCTGGGTATTGTAGTGTATAGGGGGGTGTCTGGGTTTTGTAGTGTTTGGGGGGTCTGAGTGTTGTAGTGTATGAGTGGGGTGTCTGTTGCTGAAAAAAGTTATTAGTAGTGTATAGGAGTGGGTACTGCTTGGGTGTTGGTAGTGAATAAGGGCACAGGGGGATTGTCTGTAGGGGTCAGGGCCTTAACTAGGTGTGTGCGGAGGGGGCACCACACATAGAGCTGCAGGGTAGGGGACTTTGTTGGTGGCACTTGTCAATAATCTGTTTTAATTATTTTCATTTGCAGCTCCCCCCTTTTTTGAAGTCCAGCAACTCTTGACCGTCCCTGTCTCCTACCTTTACCCCATCTGTCGCTAACACCTACGGTATACAGCATTCATGAACTCAACTTGAGATTTCTTTGTTATTCTTTGTTATTCAGTCACACCGTCCTTTATTACATTTCAAGATGCATTGTGGCTGAGCAGATCTATGTAGTGTGTGGCTGCAAGAGACTGGATGTGTGGCGTCAGACTACAAAGATCTGCTCAATTACAATTAGAGATGTGCACCGGAAATTTTTCGGGTTTTGTGTTTTGGTTTTGGGTTCGGTTCCGCGGCCGTGTTTTGGGTTCGAACGCATTTGGCAAAACCTCACCGAATTTTTTTTGTCGGATTCGGGTGTGTTTTGGATTCGGGTGTTTTTTTTAAAAAACCCTAAAAAACAGCTTAAATCATAGAATTTGGGGGTCATTTTGATCCCAAAGTATTATTAACCTCAATAACCATAATTTCCACTCATTTTCAGTCTATTCTGAACACCTCACACCTCACAATATTATTTTTAGTCCTAAAATTTGCACCGAGGTCGCTGGATGACTAAGCTCAGCGACCCAAGTGGCCGACACAAACACCTGGCCCATCTAGGAGTGGCACTGCAGTGTCACGCAGGATGGCCCTTCAAAAAAACACTCCCCAAACAGCACATGACGCAAAGAAAAAAAGAGGCGCAATGAGGTAGCTGTGTGAGTAAGCTAAGCGACCCTAGTGGCCGACACAAACACCTGGCCCATCTAGGAGTGGCACTGCAGTGTCACGTAGGCTGGCCCTTCCAAAAAACACTCCCCAAACAGCACATGACGCAAAGAAAAATGAAAGAAAAAAGAGGTGCAAGATGGGATTGTCCTTGGGCCCTCCCACCCACCCTTATGTTGTATAAACAGGACATGCACACTTTAACCAACCCATCATTTCAGTGACAGGGTCTGCCACACGACTGTGACTGAAATGACGGGTTGGTTTGGACCCCCACCAAAAAAGAAGCAATTAATCTCTCCTTGCACAAACTGGCTCTACAGAGGCAAGATGTCCACCTCATCATCATCCTCCGATTCATCACCGTGTACATCCCCCTCCTCAAAGATTATCAATTCGTCCCCACTGGAATACACCATCACAGCTCCCTGTGTACTTTGTGGAGGCAATTGCTGCTGGTGAATGTCTCCATGGAGGAATTGATTATAATTCATTTTAATGAACATCATCTTCTCCACATTTTCTGGAAGTAACCTCGTACGCCGATTGCTGACAAGGTGAGCGGCGGCACTAAACACTCTTTCGGAGTACACACTTGTGGGAGGGCAACTTAGGTAGAATAAAGCCAGTTTGTGCAAGGGCCTCCAAATTGCCTCTTTTTCCTGCCAGTATACGTACGGACTGTCTGACGTGCCTACTTGGATGCGGTCACTCATATAATCCTCCACCATTCTTTCAATGGGGAGAGAATCATATGCAGTGACAGTAGACGACATGTCCGTAATCGTTGGCAGGTCCTTCAGTCCGGACCAGATGTCAGCATCAGCAGTCGCTCCAGACTGCCCTGCATCACCGCCAGCGGGTGGGCTCGGAATTCTGAGCCTTTTCCTCGCACCCCCAGTTGCGGGAGAATGTGAAGGAGGAGATGTTGACAGGTCGCGTTCCGCTTGACTTGACAATTTTCTCACCAGCAGTTCTTTGAACCCCTGCAGACTTGTGTCTGCCGGAAAGAGAGATCCAAGGTAGGTTTTAAATCTAGGATCGAGCACGGTGGCCAAAATGTAGTGCTCTGATTTCAACAGATTGACCACCCGTGAATCCTTGTTAAGCGAATTAAGGGCTCCATCCACAAGTCCCACATGCCTAGCGGAATCGCTCTGTGTTAGCTCCTCCTTCAATGTCTCCAGCTTCTTCTGCAAAAGCCTGATGAGGGGAATGACCTGACTCAGGCTGGCAGTGTCTGAACTGACTTCACGTGTGGCAAGTTCAAAAGGTTGCAGAACCTTGCACAACGTTGAAATCATTCTCCACTGCGCTTGAGACAGGTGCATTCCACCTCCTATATCGTGCTCAGTTGTATAGGCTTGAATGGCCTTTTGCTGCTCCTCCAACCTCTGAAGCATATAGAGGGTTGAATTCCACCTCGTTACCACTTCTTGCTTCAGATGATGGCAGGGCAGGTTCAGGCGTTTTTGGTGGTGCTCCAGTCTTCTGTACGTGGTGCCTGTACGCCGAAAGTGTCCCGCAATTCTTCTGGCCACCGACAGCATCTCTTGCACGCCCCTCTCGTTTTTTAAATAAGTCTGCACCACCAAATTCAAGGTATGTGCAAAACATGGGACGTGCTGGAATTTGCCCATATCTAATGCACACACAATATTGCTGGCGTTGTCCGATGCCACAAATCCACAGGAGAGTCCAATTGGGGTAAGCCATTCTGCGATGATCTTCCTCAGTTGCCGTAAGAGGTTTTTAGCTGTGTGCGTATTCTGGAAAGCGGTGATACAAAGCGTAGCCTGCCTAGGAAAGAGTTGGCGTTTGCGAGATGCTGCTACTGGTGCCGCCGCTGCTGTTCTTGCGGCGGGAGTCCATACATCTACCCAGTGGGCTGTCACAGTCATATAGTCCTGAGTCTGCCCTGCTCCACTTGTCCACATGTCCGTGGTTAAGTGGACATTGGGTACAACTGCATTTTTTAGGACACTGGTGAGTCTTTTTCTGAGGTCTGTGTACATTTTCGGTATCGCCTGCCTAGAGAAATGGAACCTAGATGGTATTTGGTACCGGGGACACAGTACCTCCAACAAGTCTCTAGTTGGCTCTGCAGTAATGATGGATACCGGAACCACGTTTCTCACCGCCCAGGATGCCAAGGCCTCAGTTTTCCGCTTTGCAGCAGGATGACTGCTGTGATATTTCATCTTCCTCGCAAAGGACTGTTGGACAGTCAATTGCTTGGTGGAAGTAGTAAAAGTGGTCTTACGACTTCCCCTCTGGGATGACCATCGACTCCCAGCAGCAACAACAGCAGCGCCAGCAGCAGTAGGCGTCACACGCAAGGATGCATTGGAGGAATCCCAGGCAGGAGAGGACTCGTCAGAATTGCCAGTGACATGGCCTGCAGGACTATTGGCATTCCTGGGGAAGGAGGAAATTGACACTGAGGGAGTTGGTGGGGTGGTTTGCGTGAGCTTGGTTACAAGAGGAAGGGATTTACTGGTCAGTGGACTGCTTCCGCTGTCGCCCAAAGTTTTTGAACTTGTCACTGACTTATGATGAATGCGCTGCAGGTGACGTATAAGGGAGGATGTTCCGAGGTGGTTAACGTCCTTACCCCCAGGCCCGGCGCTACCCACTCAGCGAAGGGATGCAGTGCAGGGAGGCGCTGGGAGGGAGAGGCGCTCACCCTGCTTTGCATCTCTTCCCTGCTGCGCCGTCCTGACCCCACTGCTGCTGCTGCTGCATGCTGCTGCCAGCTGCTGTGCGGCGCTGGCAGCATGAAAAGCCCAGTCCCCCCTTCCCCTCACCTGTGTGTCAGTGGCAGAGTGGCTCGGCTCGGTACATATCAAAGGAGGGGGCGGAGCTACACGGACCGGAATGGGCAGAGCTAAATGGGGCAGATGGGGCGGAGCTACACGGACCAGGCTGCTGCAGTGCTGTACTGAGGGAGACAGTGGCTTAGGTAAGTGGAGGGTGACAGAGAAATGTGTGTGTGTGTGTGTGTGTGTGTGTGTGTGTGTGTGTGTGTGTGTGTATATATGGTGGGTGTGTATGTGTGTGTCTATATGTGTGAATTGTGTGTGTGCGCACGTGCTTTATGGACGCTACTACTGGGGGAGTGCATTACGTGTAAGGACGCAACTACTGGGGGGCATTACATATAATGACGCTACTACTACAGGGGCGGCATTACGTATAAGGACGCCACTACAGGGGGGGCATTACGTATAACGACGCTACTACTGGGGGGGGCATTACGTATAAGGACGCCACTACAGGGGGGGCATTACGTATAACGACGCTACTACTACTGGGGGGGCATCACATGTAAGGACACTACTACTACTTGGGGGGCATCACATGTAAGGACACTACTACTGCTGGGGGGGCCATTACGTATAAGGACGCTACTACTACTGGGGGGGTATTATGTATAAGGACACTACTACTACTGGGGGGGCCATTACGTATAAGGACGCTACTACTACTGGGGGTGCACTACGTATAAGCACGCTACTACTACTTGGAGTGCACTACGTATAAGGACGCTACTACTACTGGGGGGCATTACGTATAAGGATGCTACTACTACTGTGGGTGCATTATGTATAAGGACGCTACTACTACTGGGGGGCATTACGTATAAGGATGCTACTACTACTGGGGGGGCCATTACGTGTAAGGACGCTACTACTACTGGAAGGGGCATTATGTATAAGGACGCTACTACTACTGGGGGGCATTACGTATAAGGATGCTACTACTACTGGGGGGGCCATTACGTGTAAGGACGCTACTACTACTGGAAGGGGCATTATGTATAAGGGCGCTACTACTACTTGGAGTGCACTACGTATAAGGACGCTACTACTACTGGTGGAGGCATTACGTATAAGGACGCTACTACTACTGGGGAGGCATTATGTATAAGGACGCTAAAACTACTGGGGGGGCATTATGCATAAGGACGCTACTACTACGGGTGGGGCATTACGTATAAGATAAATAAGATTGTGCTACATTTTGGCGTAATTTTAAATGGGGGTACTATTGTGTTGCCATGCCCCTTGTGAGACCACACCCCTTTTCCTGGCGCACGCCAAAGGAATATGGGAGGGTGCAAATTTATAGTTTGCAGGGGGGCGCCGAACACCCTAGCACCGGCCCTGCTTACCCCTACTTATTACAGCTTGACAAAGGCAACACACGGCTTGACAAATGTTGTCCGCATTTCTGTTGAAATACTTTCACACCGAAGAGCTGATTTTTTTTGTATTTTCACCAGGCATGTCAATGGCCATATTCCTCCCACGGACAAGAGGTGTCTCCCCGGGTGCCTGACTTAAACAAACCACCTCACCATCAGAATCCTCCTGGTCAATTTCCTCCCCAGCGCCAGCAACACCCATATCCTCCTCATCCTGGTGTACTTCAACACTGACATCTTCAATCTGACTATCAGGAACTGGACTGCGGGTGCTCCTTCCAGCACTTGCAGGGGGCGTGCAAATGGTGGAAGGCGCATGCTCTTCACGTCCAGTGTTGGGAAGGTCAGGCATCGCAACCGACACAATTGGACTCTCCTTGTGGATTTGTGATTTCGAAGAACGCACAGTTCTTTGCTGTGCTTTTGCCAGCTTAAGTCTTTTCATTTTTCTAGCGAGAGGCTGAGTGCTTCCATCCTCATGTGAAGCTGAACCACTAGCCATGAACATAGGCCAGGGCCTCAGCCGTTCCTTGCCACTCCGTGTGGTAAATGGCATATTGGCAAGTTTACGCTTCTCCTCCGACGATTTTATTTTAGATTTTTGAGTCCTTTTTTTACTGATATTTGGTGTTTTGGATTTTACATGCTCTGTACTATGACATTGGGCATCGGCCTTGGCAGACGACGTTGATGGCATTTCATCGTCTCGGCCATGACTAGTGGCAGCAGCTTCAGCACGAGGTGGAAGTCGATCTTGATCTTTCCCTATTTTTGGAACCTCAACATTTTTGTTCTCCATATTTTAATAGGCACAACTAAAAGGCACCTCAGGTAAACAATGGAGATGGATGGATACTAGTATACTTATGGATGACGAGTGACTGCCGACACAGAGGTAGCTACAGCCGTGGACTACCGTACTGCGTCTGCTAGTATAGACTGGATGATAATGATATAAAAAAATATATATATATCACTACTGCAGGACAGGTATATATTATATAATGACGGACCTGCTGGACACTGTCAGCAGCAGACTCCTAAACTACTAGTATGAAGAAGATAGAAAAAAAAAAAACCACCACAGGTAGGTATACAATTATGGACGAGCACTGCCGACACAGAGGTAGCTACAGCCGTGGACTACCGTACTGCGTCTGCTAGTATAGACTGGATGATAATGATATAAAAAATATATATATATCACTACTGCAGGACAGGTATATATTATATAATGACGGACCTGCTGGACACTGTCAGCAGCAGACTCCTAAACTACTAGTATGAAGAAGATAGAAAAAAAAAACCCACCACAGGTAGGTATACAATTATGGACGAGCACTGCCGACACAGAGGTAGCTACAGCCGTGGACTACCGTTCTGCGTCTGCTAGTATAGACTGGATGATAATGATATAAAATATATATATATATCACTACTGCAGGACAGGTATATATTATATAATGACGGACCTGCTGGACACTGTCAGCAGCAGACTCCTAAACTACTAGTATGAAGAAGATAGAAAAAAAAACCCACCACAGGTAGGTATACAATTATGGACGAGCACTGCCGACACAGAGGTAGCTACAGCCGTGGACTACCGTACTGCGTCTGCTAGTATAGACTGGATGATAATGATATAAAAAATATATATATATCACTACTGCAGGACAGGTATATATTATATAATGACGGACCTGCTGGACACTGTCAGCAGCAGACTCCTAAACTACTAGTATGAAGAAGATAGAAAAAAAAACCCACCACAGGTAGGTATACAATTATGGACGAGCACTGCCGACACAGAGGTAGCTACAGCCGTGGACTACCGTACTGCGTCTGCTAGTATAGACTGGATGATAATGATATAAAAAATATATATATATCACTACTGCAGGACAGGTATATATTATATAATGACGGACCTGCTGGACACTGTCAGCAGCAGACTCCTAAACTACTAGTATGAAGAAGATAGAAAAAAAAAACCCACCACAGGTAGGTATACAATTATGGACGAGCACTGCCGACACAGAGGTAGCTTCAGCCGTGGACTACCGTACTGCGTCTGCTAGTATAGACTGGATGATAATGATATAAAAAATATATATTTATCACTACTGCATGTATATATTATAATATAATGAATGACGGACCTGCTGGACACTGTCTGTCAGCAGAATGCGTTTACAGAATAAAAAAAAAAAACACCACACGAGTGTTTAACTTTTTCAGGCAGACAATATACTGGTGGTCACTGGTCAGTCACACTGGCAGCAAAAGTGTGCACTGTTATGTACTCCTGCTATAACTGCTCCCCAGTCTCCCCCACAATTAAGCTGTGTGAGCAGTGAGCACTCAGCACAGTCAGATATACATAGATGATATTATCATGCAGCACACTGAGGCTGAGCACAGATATGGTATGTGACTGTGTATCGTTTTTTTTCAGGCAGAGAACGGATTTTAAATAATAAATAAAACTGGTGGTCACTAGTATAACTATCAGCAAAACTCTGCACTCTCTGAGTACTCCTAATGCTCCCCAAAATTACTAAAATTAAATTACTAGTAAATCAAGTGTCTCACTCTCTATCTAAACGGAGAGGACGCCAGCCACGTCCTCTCCCTATCAATCTCAATGCACGTGTGAAAATGGCGGCGACGCGCGGCTCCTTATATAGAATCCGAGTCTCGCGATAGAATACGAGCCTCGCGAGAATCCCACAGCGGGATGATGACGTTCGGGCACGCTCGGGTTAGCCGAGCAAGGCGGGAAGATCCGAGTCTGCCTCGGACCCGTGTAAAAAGGCTGAAGTTCGGGGGGGTTCGGATTCCGAGGAACCGAACCCGCTCACCTCTAATTACAATGCTGATTATTTTTTTACCGGTAGCTTCATATTGTGTTCATAGTTTTTATGCAGGATGAAATAGCTTGATTAGAATTCAACAGGTTATGGGTGTGAAACTGGGTATAGCAGTATATTGAATGTGTTATTTAATAAAGGGTATTGTAACTACATAACAGCGAGCTCTCAAGTTAAGTGCATGAATGTGTCATAAAGAGCATGTGTCCAAATCCATTTTCTTGCAGTGGTATACAAATGTCTGTGTATTATTTATATATATAAAATGTGGGAAGGGGCATCATAGCATGGGCTTTCTTTGACATCAATCTTCTCATGCCCCTTCCCCACGAGAGGGGGAAATGGGGGCGCTAATTCTCTCTCTGGCACAGGGCACCAAAAAGTCTGGTTGCAACTCTGGTACCAGTGAATGAGTAGGGTTGTGTCTGGTCTGGGTGTTGGTGGTGATTGAAGGATAAGTACTTGGGTGATTCTGGTGTGCCACTGGTGAATGAGGGAGGCGGGGCTTCATTGGTAAATGAGGGGAGTGTTTAGGTGCTGCTGGGGTGTTGGCGCACCTGAGAATACCCTCTCCTTCTGGTGACCATTCTTTTTAAGAAGATTATTAAAATAGAACTTGATGTGGTTTCCAGCTTTAGTTATTTGTTAGTGAATGAGAATATTTCTTTGAAACTAGTGCCCTGTTTCCAGGCTACAGTTACAAGGTGCAGGAGCAAGAAATCCCCACTGCGTGTGTTCTCTTCCAGCTGTCATATCTTCAGCCAATTATTGTGTGTTATTGTGTCCTCACATTCACTTCACACTCTTATACCTCTCAGTGCAAGACTGACACATTCTCTTTCTTTCTGTACAGCAGCTTTGCAAGAAGCAGATGACAGCTCTGCCCTAGATGATAGGATCTTACCAGTAGATGGAAGACAGGTTATCTGGAATCACAGCTCCAGCCTTGGGCAACAGACAAGAGGTCTGGACCCTTTAACCATTTAATTACAGAGAGTTATTTAGGCGACAGAACGGTTGATACCAAATATCCTCAACCACTTGCTAGATGCAACTCATTTACAACTGCGTACGCATTCGTTGCGTATACGCAAAAAGATAAACATTGACAGCTCAAGTAGGTCTATGATATGCAGACTGGAATGCGATGCAGGAGCCATGTTTCTCTGCATGCATGATCACAGATGACAGCATGTACATGCTCTGAAAACGGCCATGACGCTCCTGCATTTTTGCCACCACTACCCATTATTACCGCCCCCCAAACGGTCCCTTTCTGTCAATCACTCTGCAATGAAATCCTCGCAAAGGCACCGTTACACTCACACAGTGTAAACGTGTTGCATGCGTGGTCTGCCGATAATCGTTCAGTTGCAAAAACATTGGCATAGCGTACAACTCTAAATAAGGCCCATAGAGTACAGAAGATCCTGTAAATTATATCTGAATAAACAGTGAGTTCTGATGTCACCATTCCTGTGTTTATTAGAGAACAGTGGGGGAGATTTATCAAAGCTTGGAGACAAAGTGGAGAGAAAAAAAAGTATTAGCCAATCAGCTTTTTACTGTCATTTTACAGGCTGTGTTTGAAAAATGACAGTTAGTAGCTGATTGGTTGGTAGCTGATCTCACTCCAAGATATGATAACATTCCCCATTGTGTATTATAAGCAGTAACATGCAGTACATTAGCGCACATATTTTTTTATTATTGTCTGTTATAAAATATTATTAATAAGACCCCTAATTATCAGTACTGGAAATAGTTGTTAATTATTAATTCCTTATTTCGAAATAGAAGAAAATAGTAATATTAAAAATGTAGAAAATATTTAGAAACTCCTGTAGATAATATTTGTATCAAATACATTATCTTATGCCAGCGAGAGCAAATGAGGTGGGGCAGTGGCGTAACTAGAAGTTTTTCTCCCACAAGCCAAAACATTCTCTGGCGACCATCCCCTCCTCCCCCCCCCCCCCCCCCCACACCCATAATTGCTAGTGATGTGCACCGGAAGTTTTTCGGGTTTTGTGTTTTGGTTTTGGATTCGGTTCCGCGGCCGTGTTTTGGATTCGGACGCGTTTTGGCAAAACCTCCCTGAAAATTTTTTGTCGGATTCGGGTGTGTTTTGGATTCGGGTGTTTTTTTTACAAAAAACCCTCAAAAACAGCTTAAATCATAGAATTTGGGGGTCATTTTGATCCCATAGTATTGTTAACCTCAATAACCATAATTTACACTCATTTTCAGTCTATTCTGAACACCTCACACCTCACAATATTATTTTTAGTCCTAAAATTTGCACCGAGGTCGCTGGATGGCTAAGCTAAGCGGCCCAAGTGGCCGACACAAACACCTGGCCCATCTAGGAGTGGCACTGCAGTGTCAGGCAGGATGGCACTTCAAAAAAAATAGTCCCCAAACAGCACATGATGCAAAGAAAAAAAGAGGCGCACCAAGGTCGCTGTGTGACTTAGCTAAGCGACACAAGTGGCCGACACAAACACCTGGCCCATCTAGGAGTGGCACTGCAGTGTCAAGCAGGATGGCACTTCAAAAAAATAGTCCCCAAACAGCACATGATGCAAAGAAAAAAAGAGGCGCACCAAGGTCGCTGTGTGACTAAGCTAAGCGACACAAGTGGCCGACACAAACACCTGGCCCATCTAGGAGTGGCACTGCAGTGTCAGGCAGGATGGCACTTCAAAAAAATAGTCCCCAAACAGCACATGATGCAAAGAAAAAAAGAGGCACACCAAGGTCGCTGTGTGACTAAGCTAAGCGACACAAGTGGCCAACACAAACACCTGGCCCATCTAGGAGTGGCACTGCAGTGTCAGGCAGGATGGCACTTCAAATAAATAGTCCCCAAACAGCACATGATGCAAAGAAAAAAAGAGGCGCACCAAGGTCGCTGTGTGACTAAGCTAAGCGACACAAGTGGCCGACACAAACACCTGGCCCATCTAGGAGTGGCACTGCAGGTTTCTAGCGAGAGGATGAGTGCTTCCATCCTCATGTGAATCTGAACCACTAGCCATGAACATAGGCCAGGGCCTCAGCCGTTCCTTGCCACTCCGTGCCGTAAATGGCATATTGGCAAGTTTACGCTTCTCATCAGACGCTTTCAATTTTGATTTTTGGGTCATTTTACTGAACTTTTGTTTTTTGGATTTTACATGCTCTCTACTATGACATTGGGCATCGGCCTTGGCAGACGACGTTGATGGCATTTCATCGTCTCGGCCATGACTAGTGGCAGCAGCTTCAGCACGAGGTGGAAGTGGATCTTGATCTTTCCCTGTTTTAACCTCCACATTTTTGTTCTCCATTTTTTAATGTGTGGAATTATATGCCAGTATCAATAGCAATGGCCTACTACTATATATACTGCGCACAACTGAAATGCACCACAGGTATGGATGGATAGTATACTTGAAGACACAGAGGTAGGTAGAGCAGTGGCCTTCCGTACCGTACTGCTATATATACTGGTGGTCACTGTCAGCAAACTGCAAAACTAAAATGCACCACAGGTATAGAATCTAGATGGATAGTATACTTGACGACACAGAGGTAGGTAGAGCAGTGGCCTTCCGTACCGTACTGCTATATACACTGGTGGTCACTGTCAGCAAACTGCAAAACTAAAATGCACCACAGGTATAGAATCTAGATGGATAGTATACTTGACGACACAGAGGTAGATCTATACGGCCACTGGTGGTTGAACTGCAACTGCAATACTTTTCCGCTGTCTGCCGGCTGAACCTTGCCTGACCCCCGCTGTGAGGTCTAGAATACATCAGTTACAGTGCAACCGCCGGTGGCCGTATAGATCATCAGCGGTCAGCGCTCACCATCTTTGAGAGACGTGCAGAGTCTCCCAGCGGGGCTGTTCGATATTCAGTGCTACAGAGGTGGCAATTACATTGCATCATTCACACTACGTGCACTACTGCTAATAGGACCCTGCATCAAAATCAGGAACCAGCACGTGGATAAATATAATTGACTGCTTACCCCTACCATTGCACTAATGCTACTGTGAATTTCTACTGCGGAACATTCAATTTATAACACACTGGGACGCCAGTGTTATGACCATTTGTACCACCTGAGAGAGCACTATTTTTTAAACTAATTTTTATTGCATGCTTCTTAATTATTTGCAAACTAATATCTCTTGTTGAAGAGTTACTAAACAGCTCTTATTGCAAAATAATTAATCTTTACTGCATGTTCATTATTAATTTGCAAAACTAATATCTCTTGCTCAAGAGTTACTAAATTGCTATTAATTGTGTGTCTTGTATGTTATATGTGTTGTTTATAAATATCTTGGATAAAATAATTTATTTTTATTTGCATTGAGTCCCACTGAGTCAATTACTCTCCATGACAGACCACACATATTTATGTCATAAAGTGTTTTAGAGTGCAGAGTAATCTTCTTTCTATTAGTTCTTACCACGTTGCAGCCTAGCTAGCTGTTTTTACTCAGCAGCCAAAAAAAACACCATTTGATATTAAACTAATTTTTTATATAGCGCCGACATTTAACAGTTTGAGACGTACATCTCTAACTGTTTTTTATTTCTCTATTGCAGGAAAAGATTACCTTGTACTCCAGTTTTGCAACCTGCACGCCCAGACGTTGGCCACCACAGGAAAAAAATAATCCTGATTCATGCCCCTTACATTATTTGTCAATTTTCCTCCTTATAGTAATGCCCAGTATACATTATGCCACATACTGCAATGGCCCTTAGACATTATGCCACACACAATAATGCCCATTACACAATATGCCACACACCGTAAATTCCCCTGACACATTATGCC
This sequence comes from Pseudophryne corroboree, assembly GCF_028390025.1. NCBI lineage: Eukaryota > Metazoa > Chordata > Amphibia > Anura > Myobatrachidae > Pseudophryne > Pseudophryne corroboree. The sequence goes on from NC_086446.1 coordinate 674,154,823, forward strand.
ACACACCGTAAAGCCTGTGACACATTATGCCATGCATCGCAATGCCCGTTATACATTATGCTACACACTGCAATGCCCCTGAGACATTATAGCACATACAATGCCTGTGATACAGTATACCACACACCATCATACCTGTGACACAATATGACACACACACCACAATGCCTGTTATACATTATGCCACACACTGCAATACCCCTGAGACATTATACCACATACCACAATGCCTGTGATATAGTATACCACACCGTAATGCCTGTGACACAGGACACACACCGCAATGCCCATTATACCTTATGCCACACACCACAATGCCTGTTATACATTATGCCTTTATGCCACATACCACCATGCCCATGACATAGTATACCACAGACAGTAATGCCTGTGACACATTATGACACACACCGCAATGTCCGTGACACATTATGACACACACCGCAATCTCTGTGATACATTATGCCACACACCGCAATGCCCATTACACATTAAGCCCTACGGTAAGGCTTATAATTACTTTTAAATTACCTGCTCGTTGCCAGGGGTTTCATGCTCTTGGTTCCATGCACGGTGCCAGGGGTTTTCATGCTCATTGCCAGGGGTTTCATGTGCTAGGTGTTATGCTTGTTGCCAGGGGTATCATGGGCTGGGTGTCAAGCTCATTGCCAGGGGGTAATATTCTTTGCCAGGGGTTTCATGCACTGGGTGTCATGCTCATTGCTAGGGGGTAATGCTTGTTGCCAGGGATTTCATGAGCTGGTTGTCCTGCATGTTGCTAGGGGTGTGCCCCAGTGCCACATATGCCCCCAGTGCCAGATATTCCCCCACAGTGCCAGATAAAAATATGCCCCATAGTGCAGTAACACATATGCCCCTAGTTCTACATATGCCCCCACAATACCAGATACACATATGCCCTAGTGCCAAATATGCCCCCCAGTGCCAGATACACATATGCCCCCAGTGCCCCGTATGCCCCCCAATGCCAGCTACACATATGCCCCCAGTGCCAAAAATGCCCCCCCCCCCCCCCCCCTCCCAGTACCAGGTACACACCTTTCCCCCGCTCACCCTGCTGTGCTGTTCGGGAAGGAGAGCACAGAGTGCGCCTCTCCTGTGTTCGTCCAATGTCTCCAGCGGCGTGTCTGTCAAATGAAGCGCCGGTTCGTGAGCCAATCAGAGCTCGCAGACCGGCAGCTGTAGCTTCTGATTGGCTGCCGGTCTGGAAGCTCTGATTGGCTCACGAACCGGCACTTCATTTGACAGACACGCCGCCACCGGAGACACAGGAGTCAGGACGGACACAGGAGAGGCGCGGGCTGTGCCCTCCTTCCCGGACTCCCTCACACACAGCACAGCAGCAATCAGTGGCGGCACCACATCCCTACGTCTCCAAGCCTCCGCCACTGAGGGGGAGGGGGGTTATAAGTAGGATTCATATCCAGATAACTTTAAAACAATGTGGGGGAAGGGGGGTTTACAAATAATTTAAGGGGAAAAAATTGCTGGCCACATTGCTCTTCAATATAATAGTATATATCAGTGATTCCCAAACGTTTTTGAGTCACGGCGCCCTAGAGTATCAGAATTGTTTTCACAGCACTCCTAGGCCAAGTTTCCTTCCCAGAAAGTCAGAGAAAAATATAGAAATTACGTAAATTGTGTTTATAGGTCATCCTTAGGTTCAGTTATATGGTAAGGGACAAGATTCCCTTCTGTTTGTCCACATATATCATGACTGAAACCACAAGCACTGGTTTTGTCTATTATATTGACCGTAAATGATTTGTATTGGTCCTGGACCACCAACTCAGGCCACCCCTGCAAGTACCCCGAGGCACCCCAGGGTGCTTAGACACACAGTTTGAGAACCACTAGTATATACAGTATATATATATATATATATATATATATATATATATACTTGTTGTGAACTCCGGCACTCCTAAATTGGCCACCTGTGTCTTGCTCCGGTGCCTTCCACCCAGGGGGGATACCCCAGTATCAACAAGAAACAAATGAGGCGGCACTCAGAGGCTAGTGAAAAAATCCTTGTATTGGCAAAAAGGATACAAGGATTTTTTCACTAGCCTCTGAGTGCCGCCTCATTTGTTTCTTGTTTATATATATACATATAATATATATATATATATATATATATACACAGTACATATAATCCAGCAAACTCAGGGATTGTTTTCAAATAAAGTTTTACTACAACTCACAGATACGGGTCATGTCATCATGATGACATCATGATGACATGACCTGTATCTGCGAGTTGTAGTAAAATTTTGTTTGAAAAAAGTCCCTGGTGAGTGCACTTTATTTGACTCTGCTGGATTATATGGATGCCACCTTGACTGGTAGCATTGAGGAGCACCCCAGGCATTTGGGAATCCTATTAGTTTGTGCCAACTGATGGTTATAGTATATATATATATACACTGCTCAAAAAAATAAAGGGAACACTAAAATAACACATCCTAGATCTGAATGAATGAAATATTCTTATTAAATACTTTGTTCTTTACATAGTTGAATGTGCTGACAACAAAATCACACAAAAATTATCAATGGAAATCAAATTTATTCACCCATGGAGGTCTGGATTTGGAGTCACCCTCAAAATTAAAGTGGAAAAACACACTACAGGCTGATCCAACTTTGATGTAATGTCCTTAAAACAAGTCAAAATGAGGCTCAGCAGTGTGTGTGGCCTCCAAGTACCTGTATGACCTCCCTACAACCCACACAAGTGGCTCAGGTAGTGCAGCTCTTCCAGGATAGCACATCAATGCGAGCTGTGGCAAGAAGGTTTGCTGTGTCTGTCAGCGTAGTGTCCAGAGCATGGAGGCGCTACCAGGAGACAGGCCAGTACATCAGGAGACGTGGAGGAGGCCGTAGGAGGGCAACAACCCAGCAGCAGGACCGCTACCTCCGCCTTTGTGCAAGGAGGAACAGGAGGAGCACTGCCAGAGCACTGCAAAATGACCTCCAGCAAGCCACAAATGTGCATGTGTCTACTCAAACGATCAGAAACAGACTCCATGAGGGTGGTATGAGGGCCCGATGCCCACAGGTGGGGGTTGTGCTTACAGCCCAACACCGTGCAGGACGTTTGGCATTTGCCAGAGAACACCAAGATTGGCAAATTCGCCACTGGCGCCCTGTGCTCTTCACAGATGAAAGCAGGTTCTCACTGAGCAAATGTGACAGACGTGACAGAGTCTGGAGATGCCAAGGAGAACGTTCTGCTGCCTGCAACATCCTCCAGCATGACTGGTTTGGCAGTGGGTCAGTAATGGTGTGGGGTGGCATTTCTTTGGGGGGCTGCACAGCCCTCCATGTGCTCGCCAGAGATAGCCTGACTGCCATTAGATACCGAGATGAGATCCTCAGACCCCTTGTGAGACCATATGCTGGTGCGGTTGGCCCTGGGTTCCTCCTAATGCAAGACAATGCTAGACCTCATGTGGCTGGAGTGTGTCAGCAGTTCCTGCAAGACGAAGGCATTGATGCTATGGACTGGACCGCCCGTTCCCCAGACCTGAATCCAATTGAGCACATCTGGGACATCATGTCTCGCTCCATCCACCAATGCCACGTTGCACCACAGACTGTCCAGGAGTTGGCGGATGCTTTAGTCCAGGTCTGGGAGGAGATCTCTCAGGAGACCATCCGCCACCTCATCAGGAGCATGCCCAGGCGTTGTAGGGAGGTCATACAGGCACGTGGAGGCCACACACACTACTGAGCCTCATTTTTACTTGTTTTAAGGACATTACATCAAAGTTGGATCAGCCTGTAGTGTGATTTTCCACTTTGATTTTGAGGGTGACTCCAAATCCAGACCTCCATAGGTTAATAAATTTGATTTCCATTGATCATTTTTGTGTGATTTTGTTATCAGCACATTCAACTATGTAAAAAAAAAAGTATTTAATAAGAATATTTCATTCATTCAGATCTAGGATGTGTTATCTTAGTGTTCCCTTTATTTTTTTGAGCAGTGTGTGTATATATAAGGGGGAGACAGGGAGTGTCCTGCAGGGCCGGCGCCACCACTAGGCAGCTTTAGGCAGCTGCCTATGGGCGCCTGCCACTGGAGGGCGGCACGCTTCCACTAAACTTACTTTTTTTTTTAATCAACTGCCCCTAGAGGATGCGCCCACAGATTATGTGTCCCAGGCAATCCCCCCACCGCATCCCCCGAGCCTGTCACTTCCACACACAGCTGCATGTTGCCGCCCTCCTCCGATTCCAGTCAAACAGCAGAATAGCCGCTGTTCTGCCGCTTGACTGGGATCGGAGGAGGCGGCGACAGCGGAGCCGAACATGCAGCTGTGTGTGGAAGTGACAAGCGGGGGGAGCGGGCGCAGTTTATCCTGATGGAGCGGAGGAAGCAGCGGAGCCCAGCCAAGCATACTGCTGCGGCTGTGTGCGGTAGTGACTCAGGGGCTGCTTCTCAGGATGGAGACGCTGAGGAGCGGAGGAGGCGGCAGGGGCAGAGCCGTGAATGCTGCAGCTGTGCGGGTAAGTGATGGGCTCGGGAGATGCCAGGGAGCAGTGGATGCAGGGAGCAGTGGTGGATCAGCAGCCCGAATCCTGGAGATCAGGTCACTGCACCCTGCTGGCCTCTCCCTGCTTTGCCATGTTATCCCGAAGACCCTGTGTCACAACAGCGGTGCACATGGCTGGTAAGAGCAGAGAAACAAGTGGCCAGAGTGTGGACAGTAGCGCAGTATGTGTGTGTATATGTGCAATGCATGCTGTATATATATATATATATATATATATATGTGTGTGTGCATGCTATATGTGTGTGATATTTGTGTGCATGCTGTGCCTGTGTATATATCTATATGTGTGTGTGTGTGCGCACGTATGTTGTATGTGTGTATATATGCATGCTGTATGTGTGTGTGTATCTATGTGCATGCTGTATGTGTGCGTGATATGTATGTGTATATGTGAGTGTGTGTATATATCTGCATGTAATATGTGTGTATATGTGGACGCACTGTATTCCCCTATCACAGACACATAGCGTTCAGTTTCTGCGGCACTATGAGGGGGTTCAGTATGATATACGGTCGGCCGGGATGCTGTCCGTCAGTATACCGACAACAGCATCCCGACCGTCAGTATGCCAGCAGCAGGGTGAGTGCAAAGAGTCCGCTTACAGGCTCGATGCACTCGCCATGCTGCAGCCTTGGTGGCATGCTGCGCTTGCCACAGGTTCTATTCCCACTCTATGGGTGTTGTGGACACCCACAAGTGGGAATAGCCCGTTAGCTGGTATTCCGGCTGTCAGAGGTGTCAGTGATCGGGATCCCAGCGTCGGTATCCTGACTGTCGCCAACTTAACTGCATCCCCTATGAGGAGCCCTATTAACAATTGCAGGCTTTTCAGCCCACAGTATTATTAACAATGAGATATAGTGCCTATCTATAATATAAAACAACAGATTGTGGTACTGTATTATACTGTACCTTACCTGGTTTTGGGACTGGGTTCATTTTAACATGTCATTTATGCGATACTGTATATATCCAGTTTTTCTTTTTCTGCTATTTGCACAGCCTCTAGATCACACCTCACACTTCACGTCTTTATTAGAACTAATTTTTACTGATAGAGGGGGAGGGGGGGGGGGGGGGGGGGGGGGCTGTAGGCTGACTTTTGCCTAGGGTGCCAAAAAACCTTGCACCGGCCCTGGTCTCCTGTGTATTGTTTATACGTCATTTGCAATAACCTTATCTCAGATATATTTATTTTTTTGCATATACATTTGTACACTTTGTTAGTAGCTCACTTTTACAAAGCAACTTGTATTTTATTTTATTTTCCCATTAAGAAACCTGTTTTTTTTAGAATGGAATTATAAAAATAAGAATAGGTGTAAAAATGATGACTACAAAGTGGAGTATGACATTTTTTATTATTGAAAAAAAATTATTTATTTACAAGGTTTTATTTATTTAATAGATATCAGATAACTTTTTTACACTTATAAAGTAATAAATATAATACATTTCTGCTAATGTGTTAAACAGGTTAATTCCTCTTGGAAATCTTTCACCCCTGCTCAGATAGCTGTTGAGTGTTTTCATGAATTACTAACTGGCTGGCAAATCAATTTAAAACAAAAAAAAGTATGCTAATACATGTATATAAGCCATCCATCCCTTATAAGGTGTTTCTGCTAGTAGAGTGATCATGACTCTGATCAATGAGAGTACCAACGTTTGGTTATGTATACACATTTTAATTAAAGTGCTTAATTTAGCAAATGGTACCTTGCTGAGAACGAGAGTTTACACTAGCAGGAAAATACTGGGACTGGTTAGCACAATGCACCATGAACAGCATTTCAGGAATAATTGCATACAGTATCTAGATAGCAACTTTAAATCACTAGCTCTATGAATTGATGTGATTCTAGGTCACATGCTTAGCAGAATATCATGCTCTGTACTGTTGGGCCCTATTTAGGGACAAGTAGTCCGTGTACAGATGGAAATGAAGTCTCAGCCCTGTCGTGTATTGTACTCTGAAAATCCAGTGGGTAAAACTTTGATTCAAAAGTCTGTCATGCAAATAGCATTTCCAGGGGTCTATTTTCCAGAATGTGAGAAGTTTACTTTAGTTGCTAAATGAAATCTGAAATTAATGTTAGGTTTAAAGTTTTAAAAACCTTTTCTCTCATGGAATTTCACTGTCTAAATATAAAGAGGTGTCTTTTGTATAAACATTATGTTTTTGATAAATCTTGCTATAGAGTGGAATTTACTGACGCCTGTTTTGCTGACATTGGTTAAAGTATCAGCCAGCCTTGATATTGTCTGAACCTGTTTATTAGATCCTTCCGTAATTACCAATACACAGTGGATATGTCATGAGATGTGGCTTTCCTTGGCTGCACTTACATTCCATTCCAGAGTTGTGCCAAAACAGTCTGTTATTTGTTATTCTCGGGGAGCAATTCAATTAGCGGCTTATCCGTATCAGAACAGCAAATCACGACAAGCAATATCACAACATAAGAGGAGGCACAACACACTTACTAGGAGGCACAACACACTTACTAGGAGGTACAATACACTTACTAGGAGGCACAAAACACTTACTAGGAGGTACAATACACTTACTAGGAGGCACAATACACTTACTAGGAGGTACACTACACTTACTAGGAGGTACACTACACTTACTAGGAGGCACAATACACTTACTAGGAGGCACAATACACTTACTAGGGGGCACAATACACTTACTAGGAGGTACACTACACTTACTAGGAGGCACAATACACTTACTAGGAGGTACACTACACTTACTAGGAGGCACAATACACTTACTAGGAGGCACAATACACTTACTAGGGGGCACAATACACTTACTAGGAGGCACAATACACTTACAAAGACGCACAATACACTTACTAGGAGGCACAACACACTTACTAAGAGGTACAATACACTTACTAGGAGTCACAACACACTTATTAGGAGGCACAATACACTTACTGGGAGGCACAATACACTTACTAGGAGGCACAACACACTTACTAGGAGGTACAATACACTTACTAGGAGGCACAAAACACTTACTAGGAGGTACAATACACTTACTAGGAGGCACAATACACTTACTAGGAGGTACACTACACTTACTAGGAGGCACAATACACTTACTAGGAGGCACAATACACTTACTAGGAGGTACAATACACTTACTTGGGAGCAGAATACACTTACTAGGAGGCACAATACACTTACTAAGAGGTACAATACACTTACTAGGAGTCACAACACACTTATTAGGAGGCACAATACACTTACTAGGAGGCACAATACATTTACTAGGGGGCACAACACACTTACTAGGAGGTACACTACACTTACTAGGAGGCACAATACATTTACTAGGAGGTACACTACACTTACTAGGAGGCACAATACACTAACTAGGAGGTACACTACACTTACTAGGAGGCACAATACACTTACTAGGAGGCACAATACACTTACTAGGAGGTACACTACACTTACTAGGAGTCACAACACACTTACTAGGAGGCACAATACACTTACTAGGAGGCACAATACACTTACTAGGAGGCACAATACACTTACTAGGAGGTACACTACACTTACTAGGAGTCACAACACACTTACTAGGAGGCACAATACACTTACTAGGAGGCACAACACACTTACTAGGGGGCACAACACACTTACTAGGAGGTACAATACACTTACTAGGAGGCACAGCACACTTACTGGGAGTCACTCACAACACACTTACTAGGAGGTACAACACACTTACCACACACTTACTAGGAGGCACAATACACTTACTAGGAGGCACAATACACTTACTAGGAGGTACAACACACTTACCACACACTTACTAGGAGACAAATACACTTACTAATGATGTGGTTAATAAAAAATAAAGTTATACTGTCCTCTTAATATAACCATAACTTAATTTAACCCCCTTTACATATTCCTAAAATAATTTTGCCCTCAAATATAATTATTATTTTTTCCATATAATCAATATGGTATCCGGATGATAGGTCGAGAGTGTCTAGATAGACAGTCAATAGGTCGGCATCATATAGTCGACATGCATTAGTTCGACAGGGTCAAAACATTGATAATTAAAAGGTAGATCGTACATAAGGTCAACAGGTTCAAAAGGTTGACATGACAATGGTCGACTTGACACACATATCATTGATACGTTTTTGGTGTTTTTCACATGTTTTTAAATTTTTGCTTGATTTACCACCCACATGGACTACAATTGGGAATATTAACTTGTGCTGAGCGCCACAGTAACAGAGCGAGGTTCCTTCCTCAATGTGTGCCGAGTGAAGCCCACAAGGGCCAATATGTTTGCACTAAATGTGGTCACATATAATGAAACAGAAAATTACACCCTAAAAAACTTGTGTCAACCTTTTTTGTGTTGACCATTTCCATGTCGACCTTTTGACCCTGTTGACCTTTTGTACCTCTGGAGCTGGTTTACTGTCTACCTTTTCTATGTCGACTTTTTGACCCTGCGTCCTTATGCACGTCGACCATATGGGGTTGACCTATTGACAGTCTAATTCATTATTGTAGATCTTCTATACCACACCCAATCAGTATATAATGATTACCTTCATAGGTGGACATTTATCACAGCTTGGAGAGAGATAAAGTACCAACCAATCTGCTCCTGCCATGTTACAGGCTGTTTTTGAAAAATGACAGTTAGGAGCTGATTAGTTGGTTATTTATCCCTTTCCATTGTATCTACCTCCATAATTACTAAGTGTATTGTGCCTGCCCTTATGTTCTGAATGGCCAAATAGCACAAACAGCATGCACTTTGGGCAATCTTGCCTCTTAGAACCACCTCTCTTACCAGCAGGTTTCTGGCAGTTTATCGTATGTTTTCATGCTTTGCATCTCACCATGGCAAAAATCGGAACGTTCATGTCTAATATCTCTATTCTCAGCAGTTTCGCTTTTAATAAATCTGGCCAATAAAAATATTGAAAAAAGAAATCGCTCTTTTGTAATTATCCCCCTAGAAGTCAGGTCGGGACCCTTGAGTGTTTAAATGAAGTTTAGAAAGAATGTAATTATAAATTATCGACTGTTGCCTAACATGTTTCAAAGTATTAGAATATATACCTAGGATAATAGGTAGATATATAAAATCATGTTAAAATATGTTTAATAACTGATTTGATCATTTTCAATGTAACTGGTTCTTGTGGACCTTCCATATAAGACATGATGACCAATGACTGGGGTTACTTACCCGTGTGCAACACTTTCACCTCTTAGGGGGGTATGTATCAAGTCTTGGGCAGAGATAAAGTAACCAATCTGCTTCTAACTGCCATGTTACGGGCTATTTGTGAAAAATCACAGTTAGGAGCTTATTGGTGGTACTTAAGTTTATATCCCTTCACTTTATCTCTCTCCAAGGTTTGACACATATCCTCCTTAAACTTGAACTTCTATTTAGAACTCACTGTTTCTCCTCTTACAGATCACTTTATTTTCTTTTTTTGTGGATTAGCACTTTATTAGTCTGTTTGTATACTGTGCAGTACCTGTGCCCTCATAGATATTACGCAGTTATAATAACTTTTCACACTAGAAATGTACTCTTTATTGTTGTTGACAGCAGATGTGTCAACAGGGGTGGACCAGATGTGGACACAAAACTACACTTCCCACCACTCTGAAGACAAACGGTTCATAATACAGTACCATTTGATACATGTCTCGTATGTCTGGGCAATGAGATAAGTTAGGAAAGGGACATTGGTGGAAAGGACACAAAGGCCCAGGCAAGAGGTGTGCAGATGCCAATGACTTCCCACATCATTAAAAGTGCTGTATTCACATATTATACACATTGAGGGCTGAACATACAGACATATACATATTGAGGGAAAGCTGCACACTAAAGTCATCAAAATGGGATGCTCACTGGGGTGAGGTCAGAAAGTCCAAGAACACATCTCCCTCTGACTTTTTGTGTGACAGCCCTGAATAGTGGACATTTAAAGAGGCCTTGCATGTGCAAAATGATGAGTTTTAGCAAATAGTGGGCTTTTTTGGGGAAGCATCTATGACGGTTTTGGTAGCTCATGGGCGAGGCTTATTTTGTCCTGATTCCGCATGTCCCAGTGTTGGGAGGTAGGCAAGAAAGAGAGCTAATCCCCTGATGTCATCACTATAGGCTTTTATTTACTTATCCCATATAACTCCACTAAAAACTACATTTTACGTTTTGGCTGTAGTTACCCTCTAACCAGTTTCCTCCTTCACCTCCGTCTGGACTACAGCAGAGCAGAGCTCAGCTGCAAGCTCATTCTGCTTGGCGGCTTGTAGCGCGCCGGGGGGCGGCCTATACTGAGTCAGTGTGATGCCTCCAGCTGTGAGCCCCTTCATTGCAGCAGTGCCCCAGTGCATTGCACCGGCTGCTCCGCCGCAATTTCGCCACTGCTTCTAACAATGTATTATTAACACACTGTAAACCAGAGTTTCCCAAACTCTGCCTTTACAATCTAGGTTTTAAGGCTATCAATGCTTAAGCACAGGTGACTTAATTAGTACCTCAGTCAATTTGATTTAGTAATCTGGACTCAAACATGGATATCTTTAAATGCAAAATCTGGGCATACAAGGGTGCACAGTTGTTTTGCCAACAGTGACAATGTTTCTTTGATTTTGACAAAAGATTTAAAAGTCCTTTAAAAGCAATACCAATGGTCTGTGCATACCTTCTTTGCTGCCCTCTCCTCCGGGACGAGGCAGCCTGGTCCGGTGCATAGGAGGCGTGGCCAGCATGGAAGTAGGCTACTGTATAGCGTGAATCGCATCATCATGCTTCCATACAGTGAATGACTGTAAGCACTCTGATTAGTGGATACCTCCAGTCATCCACCAGTCAGCATGCTGACAGCCATTCACTGTGCGGCTACAGGCTGGTAGGCAGGAAGAGAATGCTGCGCTCTGATTGATGGATAGCCCTAGCCATCCACCAATCACCATGCTGACAGCCATTCACTGTCTGGCTGCAGGCTGGGAGGCAGGAAGAGAATGCTGCCTGACCACTCTGTGTACTTCACAATCAGAGCAGCCAGGCAACATTTTCTACCTGCCTTCCAAGAAGCTACAGAGGCACAGAGGTCTGTGGGAGCAAATGACCCCGGCCCATCCCGAAAATGCTCAAAGGTCCCTAGTTTCTAGGAGCCCCTAGGCAACTGCACAGTGAGCCTATACAATAAGATGGTCCTGGATGTGAGAGAGCCGCAGGAGAGAACTGAATGGAAAGTGCAAGAGTAATATGAAATGAGGTGGACAGATGCAAAAAGAGAGAACAAAGAATAGGACTAATATGAAGTAACTGAGAAAAGTAACTCACAGTAGAGAAAAGTTTTGAAGGAGTGAAACCAAAAGAGTTACCATAGAAAATAAAGGACAATAGCTTCACCAGAAGTGTATCAGGTTGCCTATAACTGTATTGGAGTATATCATGCAAACCATGGAAAAAGCCAGAACTGAAAAAGAAATTATTAATTTTATTTACATAATGTTGACAAAACATTTTAATGCAGTTATTAAATCCCAACTTGTAAATTGCAATGAAAATCAAATGTACATAACACATAAATAGTCCGTAGAGTGATACTGTCAAATAAAGATAACAATAAATAAAAATAACAAAAAATACACATACGTGATGAGACTGCTTTTATTGCAGCCCCCCAGTAAACTCACTCTGTGCATGGAGTGTATGCCCTGTACATTATCCATTCCTTGCATGGAAGGGGTTTAAATACTGCACAAAGTCCAAGATCCCCATCTCCATTGGAGGGTTTGCACACAGCAATATGCTCTGCAGCAATTAGTCCATGTATAATGTAAAGGCTAGTCCTGTTCCCCATTCATAAATTAGAAGTTTGTGCCTTAAACTACTGTATCAACAGTTAGTAGATGAAACATGAACATCTCAATTGACCAGCAGTACTGTCAAGTACCTCATTTAATACATAGTGATACTGAAGTGCTTGCAAATCAAATAATTGCCCTCTGTATTCAGAAAGTCCAAAGCTGGCAGTCCTTATCTTTGTATAGGAAATTATAGCTTGGTAACGGAAAGCAGGTTGTTGTTTTTATTTTTAACAACAAAGTGTACTATGAATATTTGTCATGAGTGTAAATACAACTCCAATGTCTACTTCTATTATTAAACAATGCAGTTGTAATTCCATAGTAAATGTGTATAGAGTGAGTGCTATTTATTGGGCAACCTGCTGTATAAAGGTGAATACTGTTCAGATATTTAATACTAGGTCCAGCTATGAATATAAAGGGAATCGATCCTGAAATACTGTTGATAGGTTTTAGCTTAGAATTCTTGCTATAATTGTTTTATATAAAAATATATATACATAGGATAGATGTATAACTTTATTAAATCTCTGTATATTGTTAACCTTCTCTGGTGAGGCTCTTATCAATAAATCTATGCTTAGAGGGACATGTACTAAGCAGTGATAAAAGTGAAGAAGTGAGCCAGTGGAGAAGTTGCCCATGGCAACCAATCAGCATTGACGTAACATTTATAATTTGCATACTATAAAAATATACAGAGCAGCTGATTGGTTGCCATGGACAACTCCTCCACTGGCTCACTTCTCCACTTTTATCACTGCTTAGTACATGTCCCCCTTAGTATTCTTTCCTTACAGTCCAATAGCAACTGTCACTACAGAGGAACTATCACAAAATGAAAAACAATAACTCTGTCACAGTGGATAGCAGCTGATTGTGGGGCAGGTGTGCCTTGGAGAGTGATAGCATGGAGAGAGATAAAGTACCAGTCAATCAGCTCCTAACTGCCATGTAACAGGCTGTGTTTGAAAGGTGACAGTTAGTAGCTGATTGGTTGGGACTTTGTCTCTCTCCACTCTATCACTCTCCAAGGCTTAGTATATCTGCCCCACGGGTGAGTTGCCTATGACCAGGTGACAACCTCTGCGGCACGCTTATATGTAAAACTCATCTAATATCCAAAATGAGAAATGAATGTACAATAGATTTGCAATAAGTATCCTTGCTTAGCCCACACTTCTAGCTAGCTACCTGCTGGTGCCAGGTTTTCTCCCACTCCGTTATATTTCCGTTATAAAATCTGCTACGTACAGCTACATCCTCACCTTAATCTGCAGAAGCCATAGGAGCTAAGTGCAACACATGATATGTTTTGAGCCATTCTGATGACAAATCATGATGAAATATGTTATTTTCTGGTAGCAAATCCACTATGTTTTCCGATTTGTTATAGGTCTGTGCTATCTACATTGAGTTTGTATGTTCTCCCAATGTTTATAGGATTTCCTCTAGGTGCTCTGGGGTCCTCCGAAAACATTAGATAGGATAATATAATTCTGCCTAGTGCACTGTTTGTATCTGTTGTAGGACCTTGGTAACATCCACCGGGACAGAGACTGATATGAAATAATAAATACAGTGATTGTACAGCGCATTTTGTATGCTAGCGCTATAGTAGTAAAGTATAATAATAATAAGAACAGCAGGTCCCTTTTACTTATAGCTTTGAGTCTATGACTCAGAAGGTGTACAGTTATTTAGGACCAAACAGCGTAACACTTCATTTTCATAGCATAACAAAAGTATGTTTTTGTTACGTTTGCATTTGGGCACTTATTATTGTGATCTAAAGACATATTTTTGCTTGTGGATTTATCCACAGATAGGCTAAAACACTGATTTATGCTAAATCTGCATTTTTATACACATGTGAGCAAGCCCTTCCACACAAACGAGCAAATGACATTCCATTGATAGTCAAAGACAACTTCATCTACAAGATGGTCTAACAATACAGGGGGGTAATTCAGATCTGATCGCTGGGCAGCGATTTTTGCAGCCCTGCGATCAGATAGTCTCCGCCTACAGGGGGGGTGTATTTTCTCTGTGCAAGTGTGTGAACGCATGTGTAGCAGAGCTGCACAAACTGATTTTGTGCAGTCTCTGCGCAGCCCAGGACTTACTCAGCCGCTGCGATCACTTCAGCCTGTCCGGGACTGGAATTGATGTCAGACACCCTCCCTTCCAACGCTTGGACACACCTGCGTTTTTCCAGACACTCCCTGAAAACGGCAGGGACGTGCGGTGAGCTAAATGGCTCAGGAGGCACTGTCTAGCACCAGAGCAAGATTTACAAGCAATATATGAGCCAAAGGGTTCATGTGGGCGTTATACACAGGTGCAGCATTATAAACTCCTGGAAATTTGGTGAGGTTTGATCAGAGATGTGCTGAAAAAATATTCAGGTGAGGCACTGCCTCACCTGCCATAGACTTTTCACTCCAGAGTTTTGACTATAAAAATTCTTAGGATAATGCAAAGACGATATTTCAAACATATTCTTTGTATTTTTCATATACTTTATACAGTCAAAACTCTGGCACAAACGTTAGTATGACAGGAAAGGCTCTGCCTCACCTGCCTCACCCCACCGCACGTCACTGGAAAACGGTCAGTTGCCACCCACAAACACCCTCTTCCTGTCAATCTCCTTGCGATTGCCGGTGCGTTCGGAAGTTTTGCATCATCCCGTCGCTGAACGGTGATCCCCGTTGCTGCAGTCTGTTGAGCCTGCGCATTGCATACGCATGTGCAGTTCAGATCTGATCGCAGGCTGTGACGCAGCCTAGAGATCAGGTTTGAATCGGCCCCTAGAGCCTTTGCACAAGGAGAAAGCCTCACAAGTCAGGGAACACCTTTCCATTCACCCTATCTCCACCCATTGTAACTCATTTTAATATCTTAAACAAATACAGCATCTTACATTTTAGAGATTAACAGACCATGGCCTATATGGAACAGCATGTGAGATGCAGGACTCAGCTCAATTCCAGCAGTGTAGCCTATAGAATTAAAACAGCAATAACAAAACACAACTTGGTTTTACCTTTTAAATTATTGCTACTTTAAAATCTATGGTTATATTGCTGGAATCATGCTGGTTCCAGCAACCCCGCAGGCAATTACGTATGGACCCATAATTGCAACTATATTAACATACCTCCCAACATGACCCTCTCCTGGAGGGACAGAATGCTCTGCTCCTGGACTTCCCTCTTAATGTATGATTGCCATCACCTGTGCTGAAACACCTTTCTTATCTATTAACCTGTTCAAAACAGGTGATGGCATTCACAAATGAAGAGAAAAGTCCAGAAGCAGAGCATTGTGTCCCTTCTGGAGAGGGTCATGTTGGGAGGTATGTAATATGCATGTACACAACATACTCAGCAAATGATTGCTCTTTTGCAATAGACACTGTCTTGCTACTCAGATCAATGTGTAGGTGTAAGACTCTGCACAAGGGATGTAAGTAGCAACACAGGGCAGAGGTCTGTACTGAAATGTGCAATGTCCAAAAGGGACTGTTTATGAGTAATGAATAGAAATAAATATATCATCAATTATTACATTGATAATCTAAAAGATATTTCTTCATGATAGATTCAAGATTATAATAACCAGCAATTATTTCAGACATTAATATGAAATACAGACAATTACACTTAGGTATAATTAAGACTGAAGCAAAGTAATTGTGATAACTTCTTAACCTAGTGGGAGCCAGGAGAGATTAGTTTGGGGACATATGTGATCTTTGAGGATACCATATAATGATGTTGCTCTTAAAATGCAAAAGAATACAGTATAATACAGTCTTGATCCAAACAGGGAGCAGAGGTTGTGTATGACTAAGTAGCGTCTGTGAAGCTTGGGGTTGGTATCTCTCTGACAAGCCATATCCTGTGGTTTTATTTGAGTTGCTGGAAAAAGTCAAGAGAATACATTTCAGTCAGTCCTTTCCCATCAGAAAAGTCTCTCATTTGTCCCTGTTCATTCACAGGCAGAGGCCACGGAGGTGACACTGGTAATTTTGGAGGAGTCATCTGACCAAGGCTGGAGGTTCTGCAGGGCAAAGAGGGAAGAATTGTGAATGCAGATGGGATCTGGCTGGAGAGGCTGGTTTATGGACTTCTGAAAGGCTTCCTGCTGGAGTTGCATTAATATCCTGTTGGCTTGCTGTCTCTCTGCTTCCCTCTCTTCTGCTGTCTGTCTTCTGAAGGTGGAACAAGAATATTGTCATTCTTATTGCAAGTGTGTCAAATAAAATGGCTTTGCTTTGATTTTCTGGATTCTAATAAACCTGAATGCCTTGACATGATCACAACCCTGTAATAGTGTAAAATGGAAGTTGCCTTATATAAAAGAGCTGCTAGTAACATACTGTTGTATACAAATGTTTCAGGCACATATCAGAATGAATAGAGGATTAAAACAAGGCCCTGTTTCATAAGCAAACTTATTTTATTCTTCAGCTTTTCAATCATTTGCCTTTTAGAGCCTTAAATAGCTGATGACAATTGCCTGAGCTCAGTGCTTGAGCTCAGCTAGATATGTTTGGTGGATAAAATATCAGATTGTTTCAGTTCTGTCAATAGTTATGTAAAACAAATTGTAACTATAACAGTCACTGATCCTTACTGTTTGGGAGGGAATTTAGGGCTCCAGAATGGTTGGGTAAATGCATCAATAACCAATTTTCCCTCGTATCCCATTGATAAGTGCAGGGAAATTAGCAATGTACCAACCAATCAGTTCCAGACATTTTTCAAACACAGCCTGTAACATGGCAGAAGCTGACTGGCTGGTACTTTATCTCTTCCTCCACTTTATCACATTGTAAGCTTTGATAAATGAATCCAAAGCCCTCCTCAGTTCCTTTAAAGCCCAGAGCAATGATCATATGGTATAGGTGGCAGCTAGAAAATGTATCTATCTTGAGGTCTGCTTTCCCCATTGTATTCTACTACTACTACTACTACTACTACTACTACTACTACTACTACTAATAATAATAATAATAATAATAATAAAAAATAATAACATGTTTCAGTTATTGTATAATCCTTATTATATATAACCAGGGTACTTGTGCAACAACAACTTTAGAAAGCATGTAAGAGAAACATGCAGTCAGTGTATATAAAATGAGATATAGCAATCATGAACATTATTATATAAAATCCTTCTACATTATATAAAGTTACTACATGTGTGAGTGTGAAACACTGACCCCTGTGTATCGCAACTACAATTTTATTTTTAAAGGCACAAAAAGTTAGGTCATTTTAAAACATGTAAATGAATTGAACAGCTGTAAAGCTACCATTGCCAAAGTGATTTTTGCAATAGGTCAATATTTTAGTAATTAGAAAATGTAATCAACTCCTGTGCCTCATCCTTTAGTAAGTATACAATCATTCCAATAGTTGTTAGAAAAAAAAAGTTGCCTCATGGAAAGTACATTCAAAACTTAAGGATATTGTTTAATTATAGTTATTTTCTAATTGTAGTAAATAAAATGAAAGAATAGATCCAAAATATGCAAAAGTAACCAAATTGTGTCTTTTTTTTAGCCATTGAAGCTGACAATATGATGAAAAAAAAAGACAAAAAAGTGTAACTTTCTATTAATTCCCTTTGTAGTTCTTCTTAAACTTCTTAAATGTCCTCTGAATCTATATGCAAGCTATCACCTTTTGTTTTTTTTTTACAGGCCAAGCAAAGTGAATATAGAACTCAGATTAAAGGACTTTACAGGACTTTACCACCTTCAAATGATTTTATTTGTTTTTGCTTGCCCTCCTGCAACATTTATTTTAGCCTCCCTTTGTGTTTTAGTCCTGCAGAAGTGACATTGTTTATATATCATACAAAGCCTCTATCTGAATACATTTACATACAATGCAGGAAGCACAGCAGAGATGTGTCGTATCCAAGGGCAATATCTGCCTGATGATGTAACTTCATCGCTGACAAGTAAAAATAGCTAGAACGCTAGAAAGCTTGTGTATTACAATTACCCGGATGTTGAAGACTCTTACTGGGATTACTATCTGTGATAAAGAAAACATTCCTATATGAATACAGCAGTATATCATGTATTCAAATATTGAGATAGAAAGGTAGGGCAGTCTCACTTTCTAGCAGCCTGTACTCAGAAACCAAAAGTGGTCACAAGCCAAGCATAGAACATTGAGTTGACACTATTCTTGTAGCATAAAAAAGCTGATAGCGGCATAAAGCATATTGTACAGCATATATTGTAATGTATACCATGACAATATTGTGCTTTACCCCTGTTAATATGTGTTAATATTACCATTGTAATATAAGTAGAAATATAACTCTTCAGGAGGATGAGCATGCTTGCACTTATAGTTCCACAACAGCTCATGCATAAAAACTCCTGTCTCTACCATAGTCATTTTTCTTAACAATCAGTGAATATTCTCATTTCAAATATTCTTGAATACACTTAAATAAATGATTAAGTGTTAAATTCAGAGGGCTACACACTACTAGTAATATGCCATTAGGTATTACCTCTGCCATGTTCATTTACGCAGCTTCATTAGAATGTAACCATTTATACCAATTTAAGATTGCAATCAACACAGACTTGTGTCCTATCTTGCTTAGTGCTAATTATCTTGGCTC
The DNA here is from genome assembly GCF_028390025.1 of Pseudophryne corroboree. Classification (NCBI taxonomy): domain Eukaryota; kingdom Metazoa; phylum Chordata; class Amphibia; order Anura; family Myobatrachidae; genus Pseudophryne; species Pseudophryne corroboree. The sequence goes on from NC_086446.1 coordinate 674,173,972, forward strand.
CTGAGTTACAGTAACAGTACGGGCCCAGATACTGCATTAATATTTCCTCTTGTATAATGAATGAACTGTCTGTAGGTCCCACACCAGGAAGCAAGATGATTTGCTATCGTGCCATGTGCATTGCAGGGTAATCACAGCGAGAAAGTGAAAGCAGCCTGTAGACATTACATGGGTTACCACTGCTCAGATCGATTTTATGCCATGTCTGTGCAGCGTTAAATGTACCTACATGAGAGGGAGTGTAGGAACATTGAGGGCTTTATGGAAGGATTTGAAGGTTACCTTTATCCTTGCTTTCTAGATACCTGGATACAGACATAAATTGTATTCAGTCTACAAAAGGGCTGATCTCCCTGTATTTGCAAAATGAATATGATGCATAACAAACTGAATGGCCTCTAAATATTCAACTATTTTGAAATCAGTGGCTTGTTCAATATGTTTTTGTACAAAGACAATAGTCTGCTATCATTCGCAGCCATTATACCTTTTGTTACACTTTCATTTCCCTCGGACCTGTCAGACCTCATTTTATAGGCACCCGTACTTATACACTGTTTTGCAAAATAAAAACCCATTCGTTTCTCACCGTTGTAATAAATTGAAACTATAGTTCTTTGTCTTTTTACGTTGAAAGATGTAATACTGGAGCTTTAATTCAATATAACAAATAGTTAATATTTAAAATGTCTTTTGTCTCATGTACAATATTAGTTGAATGAAAGGAGAGGGGTATTAGTTGGAAGATGTAACATTTATGTACACTTTGTTAATATATTTATAGCAAATTATTATTTTTATTTCTGCAAATGTTACATTGATTTAATATTGAACAGAAAACGCTACAAAGTCATGAGAGTAAACTAACTCGAATATAATGGGAAGCTGTACTTACCTATACTAATGTATTTTGGGGGGAGGGGGGGGGTTAGAGTTTCAGGATTATGGATTGGAGGGCCCAGACACTGTGACACTCTATTAGAAGACAGGTTGAAGAGTCTATTGAGAGAAAGATTATTGGAATTCTCCACGTATGGCAGATGGCACCAGAGGGGGGACACTGTGTGTGATAACTTTAGCCTGATGATCTACAATATAAAGCTGTTTGCTATATGGATTTTTCCATAGGGGATTCAGTGTGCAACAGGCTACTGTGGATGGGTTATATGATATCAGACAGTCTGTGACCAGGTAACTCATTATCTTCTATTCCCCTCTAATGTATGTGACAGCCATCTGATTACTGAAATGCAAGACTTATAAACTGTCCACAGTGCTAGCAACAAACCACCACAATACCAACAAAGAAATCACCCGCAGCCTAACTGGAAGTTACATTACAGCCTGTCTGACTCTGATTTCCCCTGTGACCGTCTATGCATCATAAACTGCAATTGTTATTCAGGTGATATCACTTTATTTCTCTTACTCTCTCTCTGTGTAAACAGTTATTAATTCCCTATTGTTATTAATGGGTGGAGATTTGTAAATATCTTCATAAATAGGACACGATTTACTTTGCGACAACGTAACAATGTGATATTAAACATTAGCAATATTTGCAAACGACTGTCTGGGTTTTTTTTTTGTAAACATTCAGTTAATTTTCCAGGCCCGGGTGATCAATATTTATCCATCAATTATATATACAATGGGCTGAATTTCACAATGTCTGCCATTATGGGAATATGGAAAAATCGCAAAGTAAAACCAGTAACTAAATAAATAAATAAATAAATACATAAATCCTGTGACAGTCTGGGTTAACATTACATTATAATAATGTTTATTATGTTCAAGCCATGACCCCAAGTTTTTTTTACAGGCGTTTTTAAAAGAAAGAACAATATGCCTTACTGACACTATTACACACACAGGGAGAAAAATCTCAACATGAAATCAAGGGAGCCATTTAAAAATGAGGCTTGGGGATTAGTGGTAATATAGGTTAAAACTGCTGGAAAGGCTCAAATTCTGTACCGGGTTCGGATATGAGATCTTTATTGCAGTGCATTTACTTTTGAAAACAGATTTATAGACAACCTGTGCAATTGTGGCTGTTGCAGACCTGCACTTTCTGGTTGACCCAATCTTAGGGAACCTGTAGGATTCCCTCTGGATGGAAGTTCCATGACATCGGGATTGCAGCCTATCATTCAGTCCAGTATTCTAATTAATTTAATACTCCTTTGCTCCTCAGTGTCCTTGTCACTAAAACCGGGATAAACCATTGGCAGACAGCAATCTGCCCATACTATAACAGTTACTCACAGTCCCATCCATGTGATAAAGACTATTAACTATATATCGTTAATCAAGTAAGCACACCACATAAAATAGGATAAACTGTAATGCTCTGCAGGCTCACGGCACTCGGGGGGTTAATTAAATCATGTTGGTAATTATGAACCGGAAAAAAATGGCATTTAATTGTACAAATTAATTATAGCTCCATCTGAACGCAAACACCCACAGCCGCCAAATGCTTTGGGGTTTTAAGACAGATGTAACATTTCTGACGAGAAGTACGAATTATCATATTATAATAAAACTTAAAAAAAAGCCAAATAAATGACACACTTGCAATACGATTTCCTTTCTTTTTCCTTTTTTTTTTTTTTAACGAGAGATACATATAATAGGATCTTAATATCACCATCAACCAAGTTATTGTGTAATGTAGTTGGACATTCCCCTCATGCATATAGGAATCCTGGATGGCCCCCGTGGCAGGGAGGTAATGCTAAACATAAACCTTACTTCACCCGATTGAAATTCGTTAAAACAACCTGAAAATAGCGCAAAGAGTGTGAGAGAAGCGGTTTCATGTCCCCACACGCATCTTCTGTTACTAATGTCTGTGCATGAGATGGGAGAATTAACCCTTTAGCTACAGATACCTGTGCATTGCTTCACATGGGGATAGCATGCATATCTACCTGTCCTAATGTCATTATTATATCAACCGATTCAGTTAAGATCTTGAGACAAATATGTGTAATTTTTTTTATTACAGATATTGCGCTAAAGCTGTTTAGCATGCAATGATTGGAATCGTCATCCTAGGGGTGACTTCTTATCAATAATCTTATAATACACCAACCAGACTATTCTAATTGTAATATGCGTAAAATAAGCAGTTTCTGTGCCAGAGGTATGTTTTAGCGACTGCTTACGATTTTTTTCTGCTTTGTGCTTATAAAGATGTTACAAAACGAACATTAACTACATTAAAAAAAATTGCATCATAATAAAAACATAACATTAATTTGCTATATATCGGCGACATAGTCAGTGACATCTGCACATTGCTGCTGCACGATTATCTAGCAATTAATGAGATTTAATTATTCTGATAAATCTCCGAAATTGAATGTTAAACAACGGTGAAAGTATCCAAGAGCCAGGCTGGCTGTATACTATTAGAAATGTACTCTCATCTTCTGTTTATATTGAAAGGAATACAATTTAGTGGCTGACATCTAAATGATTGCTTAATGTATAAATGGAAATTGATAGAGAATCCTGTAAAATTCGCACGTTGTCCTTTCCTATCACTTTTATAAAATATCATCTGTGGTTGCTGCAAATTCTAAGGCGCTGCTAGACATTCATAATATTATTTATTTATTCATTTATTTATTGTTTAATTGTGTGACTATCCAAACTTTTGCCTGACCTGAGATCACGTTATCAATATAGGGGATAACTGTAGTCACTGATAATAATGTCTGAATTATCTCTAAAAACGTTCTTATGGCAGTTCTCTGGTTGGTAAATAGTCCGCGTATATTTTCTGCCTTATAACGCGCATCTACCAATACTGCAGGACAGAAGATTCGGCCAGTGGAGGAAAACTAATAATGTATGACACGTATGGTGTTTACCAGTAAACAAATTTATCACTTGAACATATTAATGATAAGACTAATGTTATATGTAGTTTAGGAAATGAACAATTGGTAGTTGGTGAATGTAATTATATAGCTGTGCCAACTTACATACTGTATGTTTTTTAAGCGCTGTAATACAGGGATATATATTTGATATATCTTAGAGTATGTATTTTCCAGTTGTTCTTCTTTACACTCACTGTACTATGGTGTGTATTATATGTGTGTGTGTGCAGCAATACTAGTTACTCTGCTACACGTACATTACACTGACTGTACCATAATGTGTATTATACCTGTGTATACAGCAATACTAGTTACTCTGCTACACATACATTACACTGACTGTACCATAATGTGTATTAAACCTGTGTATACAGCAATACTAGTTACTCTGCTACACATACATTACACTGACTGTACCATGATGTACAGTATATTATATATGTGTGTACAGCAATCCTA